>NW_028223910.1:0-3180 GCF_056783735.1 Eptatretus burgeri
GCCATGGGGGGAACTCCCCGGTGTTAGGGAGCTGGTAGGCTCAGAGGCAGTGTAGTGCCCGGGGGTGCCATAGCGGGAGATTCGGCAGAGGGTCGTGCCTGCCAAAGGGAGCCACGTGTCCCAGCCAGGAGACCGTGTGAGGGCACGGGAAGAAAATTGGGGGGCGAGGCCCGAAATTGTGAGGACACCAACACAGGCGACGGGAATCTGGGTTGTTAGAACCAATAGTTTAAGCGAGAGGCGCTTGTTGAAAGCCCCGGGTAGTTTAACAGTTAAATGGTTAGGGTAGATTAGGAGATGTACCCCTCCGCACCATCCATCCCCTCGCTGTCGTTGTGGGCCGCTGGACCCACTTGGTGTTAAGATCGCCGAACTCTGGGGAGGCCATCCTGAGGCTTCGTTGGGCCTCGACACAGGACGTTAGCTCTCCCTTATTCCCCTCCGGGAAGGGAACGTAGGGGTTGGGAGTAGGCTAGGTGACAGGATAGGTTAGCCGAACAAGGACGATAAAGGGGGTTAGGGGACGATTTATAGTGGGGAAGTAAAAATAAAAACAACAAAAAAATAAGTTGGGGCTAAATTGGGGTTTGACAAATTAAGGGAGTGGGTATGTACAGTGACAGGCAAAGGCGATAGGTGGGAGGGAGACAGGTAGGTAGGTCCGAGCCCGCCTTCTGAGTGGCCAGCACCACCGCACTCCCTCCACCAACCTCCACTGAACGGCAAAGGCTGGCCAGCTTTATCTGCTGGCTGCGTTGCTGCAAGGCAAAGGCCGGCCCCCTTCATCGGCAGCTGTTGTTTTGCTGCAAGGCCTGTGCCGGCTGGATCGTCTGCAGCTGTTTTTCTTCAAGGCCCGTGCCGGCCAGTTCGTCTGCCGGCTGTGTTTGCCTGCAGCGGCCTTATTCTGCAGGCTGTGTTTGCCTGCTGCCTTTGCCATGCCATGCCCACTGCCCCTGCTCACCAGCCCCCGTTCAATTTTTGCTTTGCCCCCCCTGTTCATTGCCATGTGCGCCAGGATCAAGGCAACAGTTTGCAAGCTGCGAGAACTGCCCTGATGGCAGCTACAACACGGGCCTGCACTGGCGGCCCGTGCACCGTGTTTGTGTTCATCCATCCATTCGTTGTGTTCATTGCGTGTGCCACTTGAGCTGGCACGGAGACTGCATTTGTGCAGCCCATGCACCGTTGTGGTTCACTGCGTTCAGTTCAAACCATTCATCCATCCATTCGTTGTGTTCATTGCATGTGCCACTTGAGCTGGCACGGAGACTGCATTTGTGCAGCCCATGCACCGTTGTGGTTCACTGCGTTCAGTTCAAACCATTCATCCATCCATTCGTTGTGTTCATTGCTTGTGCCACTTGAGCTGGCACGGAGACTACGTTTGTGCAGCCCATGCACCGTTGTGGTTCACTGCGTTCAGTTCAAAAGGGAAGGCCTTGGACTGCGTGTGAGCAGCCGGCCACGTTCCCTGTCACCTGCATTGTTTGAGTCAGAGACTGCATGCGAGCAGCCTGGCTCCCTGCTAACTGCTTTCTTTTTGCAGAGTTCATTGATCCTGGCCAATGGTTTAGTGTAAAATTTGTAAGTTAAGGTTGAGATGTACTGTAAATATGAGTGCGCCCCCAGCATGTCTGTCTTAGCGCCGGCAATTTTATTTAAGTCGTCCGTGTGAGTGAGTTTGTTTAGGTAGTTACTCAGCCCTTAGGTTATTTATTTTGGGGACACGAATACCATGAATGTCGCACTCAGGGATCCGTAGGTAAAATGTACTAGGGGAAAACTACACATGATGGCACACGAAAATTTGACGACTCGGGACGAGTCTGTAAAAAGGGGAGGGGGTAGTGTTGTGGTTGACCAAATTCGCAAACCACCATTCAGGTCCCTTAGGTGAGATATCTCGGTAAGTATATGTGTAGTTAGGCCCAAACCCGTTGTCTAGAGGGAATAAATGTCATTCATGCGGGCTGCGACTCTTCAGGATAGCCGTTTTTCTTTTACTATCTTTATTTTGGACCAGCCGCCATTATTACCACCACCAACCACGTCTCAACAGCCATCACAATAAGAACCACCAACCACAACGCCGCTTCACAACAACAACCACCAACCACAACGCCGCTTCACCACAACCGCCACGACCTTTACCGTCACAACTCGCCACCATCTCATCAACACCATCTCGCGCCACTCGTGGGCGCCGATGCTGGACTCGTGCGGGGCGCGCACCGAGCAGCGTGTTCAAAAACATCACAGACTTTCCGCAGAAAACGGATCAAAAACGACTCACGCCCACTTTTGTTCCGTCGAATCGGTGAGCGAGGGGCGATTTGGCCCCGCCTCCAGGGCGTTGGAGGGCGGTCGCTATATGCAAATTCATGGATCAAAAAGCATTCACGCCCACTTTTCCTCAGGCCAATGGGGAGCCAGGTGAAGGGTCGGAGGCAAAGGGTCAAGGGTGAAAGAGCGAAGCCACGGGGCTTATATAAACGGCTGCGTTCGTCAGTCAGTCAGTCAGTTCAGTTGGAAGTTGAGTAGAGTTGTGCGGAGTTCAAGAGAGTCGTCGGTGGAGCTGGAAAGAAGTGGTACTAGTCAGAGTGAAGAGGACGGAGCTGTGGAGAGGTGACGGCGGCGAAGGCGGACGAGGGGGTGCTCGCGTCGGTGCCGGGAGCTGCACAGGGAGAGGCCAGCAACGCGACCGAGGGGGAGGAGGAGACGCTCGCCGCGGGACCCGAGACAGGGTGATATCCTCCTTCCCCCGAGCATCAGCAACCCCCTCCTGTTTCCCCCCGCGCTGAGATAGTGCGACAAAGGGGGCCCCCTTCCCACCCCCTACCAGACACTGTCCGCGAGGCCCGCGGAGTTGAGGCACCACCGCCGCTCCGCGTCTCATCATCAGACGGGTCGGCCCGACACGGTCTCGGCCCCAGGCCCGCCTACCCCCCTCATCCTGGAGGGTGGTTCTCTTTTCTTTTGCTTTGGGAATATGTGTTGGCGGCGCCGTCTGTGAAGTAAAATTGTATAAGTGTTGCCGTGTGCCCGGTAGTCGGTTAGATCTGCATTGTTGCATTTGCTTTTTGTGTAATATTGCATTGTCTTCTCCTTTTACATGTGCTTTTGGTGGAATTGTATATGTGTGCTTTCCGTTCATCGCGAAATAAATGTGCTTATTGTTGA
>NW_028223911.1:0-3154 GCF_056783735.1 Eptatretus burgeri
CCCAATGAAGCTGAGTCTATGGTCTGATCATTTCACCATCACAGACAGGTTGGTGGTTGCTCTGTCTTCTACCGCCTCCTTTTTGGTCTTACACACTCTGCTCTTTCCGTGCGTTACCCCCCCCCCCTCCTAGTTTCTGCAGGGCACACAGTCAACCATCAAACTCCCAAAATATAGGATCACTGCTCACCTCCACTCATTTGTTTCTCTTTTTTTCCCACCTGTGGAACCAACTTCCACATCCTCTTCAATCGCATTCTTCCCTCAAGGTCTTAAAGACAGTTGTTCACCATCTCAGATTGTCCCCAATCCAAAATCATGATCTTCCCTACCCTCGTTAACTCCCCCACTCCAATCTCTCCTTCCAAATTCCCAGTTTTCCCTCCTGAGAGATTCCTTGTGTATCCATATTGTCCACCCCATGCATATTTCCAGAGAAATATCCTGCAAAACAGATATTTCCAGATATAGCGTTCAAGCAACAACACTGGAAAAAACGAGACAGAAAACAACACAGAAAAATTGATTGAAAGGCCAAATATACTTTGGAAAACAGATGAGCAATAGAAAAAGACAACTTCCGAAAGAAATATATTTTAAAATTCGAGTGCTGATCACTCGCACACAAGAACTGGCACAGACATCAGAGATTCAAGATGACTCATCCACTGTTTCACAATGTCTCATCAAAAGTGTTCTCACTGGGTGAGTGCCTGTCAAATAGCCCTTTTTGCATAAAGCTACATAGCCATGAGACTGAAATATGCCCAAGAACATGAGATTTGGGATGCTAATCAGTGGGTAAACTTTGGAGTGACAAGTCAAAGTTTGAAATATTTGGAACAAAGAGAAGGCTCAGAGACCAAAGAGAAGACTCCCAGCAAGTGTGTGTGTGTGTGTGTGTGTGTGTGTGTGTGTGTGTGTGTGTGTGTGTGTGTGTGTGTGTGTGTGTTGTGTGTGTGTGTGTGTGTTGTGTGTGTGTGTGTGTGTGTGTGTGTGTGTGCGTGTGTGTGTGTGTGTGTGTGTCTGCGTCTGCGACCGCTGTTTCTCGACAACCACTGGTCCGATCTAATTGAAACTTGCCAGGAATATTGTGCGGGGGGACACGCGGCTGTGCCTTTCAAGGTTTGATATTAAATCGGACAAAGCGGTTCCCAAGTTATGGCCATTTATCTGTCAACCAATGACAGGACATGGTGCTATGACGTCACGAATGACGTCACAATTGTTCTCTTTTATTTTTTTCCCCTTTTTTTTTGCACCTATGGGCCCACGCACTAGTTTTATAAATAATAATTTTTTTAAAAAAGTTTTTTTTTTTTTTTTGCTTTTGCCATGGTCTGAAGGACTGAAAAATGATCCCTGCCTCGAGCAATCAGCTGAAAAGACTGTGTGGGTGCTCATATGTTGCCGAAGCGACTTTTTAGAGAAGATACTCCAACTTTAGTTTTGTATATGGCAGGTGGGACTGACATTTTTTCCATGCCATACATACATAGAGAGTACCAGCATCACTCTACTGATATTGACAAAAGGAAGGGATGAAGAATGAAGTACAGGCAGATTGAGGATCGTGATTTTTTTTTTTGAAGGGAAAAGGTAAAGTTGTTTTGTTAGTTTGTTTTAATTTTTAAGCAAGAAGGGAATAGGATAAAGTTGCAACGCTATGTCAACGGCGTCCATGTCTGGATAGGTTCCTATACTTTTTATCCTTTTGTTATAGCTGAGCATTTTCTTGTTTTGTTTTTTTCCAGAGCTATCTGCTCCTTGACCTGAGCTCTCCTTTGATGCCAGGTGGCAATTTCTTCTCTTGTTTTGCTGACCTTCCATCTTTGCTTTTGAAAGATTGCTGTGACTCTTTGCCAAGCCATCGGCTCAGCTTTGCTTGCCCTTACTCCCATCACATTAACATTACTATCTTCCATTGTCAGCTGTGACTGTCACCACAGCAGGAATGTATAAAACTCTTACTTCCTCTTAACACAAAGACTGCTTGGCAAACCATCTTGTCCACTAATGTGCACCTTCAGTACAATCCTTGGAAGTCGTTGGCCTAATAAAATGTTAAGACATGTATTGGGATAACCATATGTCAAAACACAACTTCAGGACTAAATGTCGCCTTGGTATCCCTCACAGAGCCAAGTCTTTCCTTGACAATCTCCAGCACTTAATGGTATGCAGATCATTTATTCCCAGTGCCATAAAGTATTGCTGTCTTGCTTGTGCTGGAGTTACAATATATATCTCACATTCATGGAAGTATTGGAGTCAAAAGCCCTGAGAGTAGTTGTGTCTTCACAAGAGGCTAAGGTGGAGGTTTTGCTTCTCTCCTATCGAAGGCAGGTTATTGGCCTTATAGCATCCTACCGTCTAATATTTCTCTCCCTCCCCCAATTCTCTCCAAGTGCTTTGTCCCCTCCTTCCACTTCTTATTCACACAAGTACATTGAGCAACCCATACCTTGTTACTCTTGCTAAATCTGAGTTTACTGCTCACTTCCTTTGTCCACATTTTCTCTCTAATGTAGAACCACCTTCCAAGCTCTGTTGAATCATGTTCTTTCCTACATTCAATTAATAGGGAAATCCACCTCGCCTCGTACTGTCTCTGATCCCCTCGCAGACTTTCTATATGCTCTCCCCCGTCCCGTTTCTCCACACATGTACCATATATGTGATTTATTGTGTGTTTTTATTGTATCCTTCATCCTTATCTGCCAATGCGACCATTGCCTCTTTGTGCCTTCTCCGCCGTTTTCCTCTGCCATATTATTAGTCCATTGACCTCTGCTCTTCTATAAGCTTTGAACTTTGTATTAAAGATTAAGAAATAAAATCTTCTCTGATGTTACCATGAGTGTCGTCATCGATTTGTGTGGATGTATTTTTGCACATCCCATTCACCTGCTAGCTGTAAGGTACTGTTCTCATCTCATCCCATCGTATTTTTAATACCGATTGGCAGGAGGACGTGCGTTGGGATCAGGACAGACTTTTCATGGAGGTATCTTCTGAACTCAAGATGGAGAGGGAGAAGGTTGGGAAACCGACCAAAGGAAAGCAAGAGAGCTGAAGATAATTTGTTGTTTGTTTTTATGTCTTTGCTTTTTCCTCTTCTTCTGCTCCCATTTCTTTTACTCCATTTATATGT
>NW_028223913.1:0-3073 GCF_056783735.1 Eptatretus burgeri
ATATATATATATGTGTATATATATGTGTATATATGTGTATATATATGTATATATATATATGTGTATATATATGTATATGTGTATATATGTGTATATATATGTATATGTGTATCCATCCATCGGGACCATACTCCATGCAGAGCGTTGGTGCTGCCTAAGCAGTCTCCTTGGCTATTGGACACAATCCTGGACGGGTCGCCACTCCGACACAGGATACCAGCATGCTGGCACTCATTTTGCCGACCTCAGGAGGATGACAGGCAGAGTCAACCCCACCTGGTATGAATTCAACAGTGAAGTGGGGTTTGAACTCAGGATCAAAGATTCCAAGCCCACCACCTCTGAACCATTGAGCCAACACCACGTATATATGTGTATATATATGTATATATATATATATATGTATATATGTGTATATATATATATATATATATATATATATATATATATATATATATATATATATATATATATATATATATATATATACGTGTGTGAGTAGGGTGAATATACTGGTTCTAGCTCACTTTTCTCCATGTAAATGAATGGGGGATTTTCAGCGATTCCCTTTTTTTTTCCCCTAAAAATAAACTCCCTTTATCTCGTTTTTCTCCAAGCTGTGCAGGGGCTTGGCTTTTTTTGTGAGGCAATGTTTTACAATGGATGCCCTTCCTGGACGCCTTACAACACAGGGATATGGTGTACATCCTATTCTAACCGGGGCATACACCGGGACCAGTATACTGGTACTTCATTTCGCCGACCTCGGAAGGATGACAGGCTGAGTCAACCCCTCTGGTGTTAATTCAGCAGTTGAGCGGGATCTGGAACTCGGGACACACTGGGATCCTGCTGCCACCTGAACCACGAGGCCAACACCAGGCTTTGTATATATATATAACCAGGCTATCCCAAGGCATATTTATTTGTCTCCCTTTCTAACCTGGAGGTTGATCAGCCTACTCATTGAACCTATAAAGATTTGTTCATTCTCAAATTCTTCAATTTTCTTTGCACAATAATCCCTATCGAAAATATTGACAAACAAAACATTTGAATCTTTATATTTTTTAAGATACCCCCTTTGTGCCATTACTTAAATGATAAACTCTCTCTTCACGTTCTTGTTTGGACTACCTCCTGAGCCACATATCATTTTGAGATTATAGTAAATTGTTTTTTTCATTGTTCAATTGATAACCATCAAAAAGTTTTCAGTCCATTCAAGGATATTCATTTTTTTCTTTTACATCCTCTAACTTAATACTTTTTAAATTGATTCGCTTATTTGTTTTATTTTCAAAGTACCTTTGTTTTAGTTATTTTTTTCAATAAGACTTATTTGATATTTTTTCAATATCCATTATGTTTTCCATTTATATACCAAGACTGAGATTTTCTCCACTCTTTAGTTTGATTAATACTTGGTTTAACCATTTATATATTGGGTAAAACAAAGGCGGTAGCCCTTAAAAACTCTAACCTATCTTTCTCCCATCATAAAACGCAATCTATTTTATACACTCTATCATACAATATCCATATGGAACACAATCTATTCCATTATCTAAAATAAATCTCTCTTATCATCAAAGGCTCCTAATGCCTTTTTATTTACTTCTTCACTATATATGTTATGTTTATAATCTTCTTATTGTATTCATTTTCCTGTATTCTTCTTTCTTATTCATCAAAACAATTATAATAATTTCTAAAAAGTTATTGGATTTCTTTATTACATATTTCTTTTATTCCCTTTAACCTCTTATCAATCTGATCACTCATACTTATAAGCATATGCCTTTTGCTCAATCCAATAAACTCATTCATTACTTTTCCACCCAACTCATCCCTAAACTTACCAATAACCTCTTCATTCTTTTTGGAAAATAACCTACTTTTCTTGCTGAACAAAATTACTTGTATCATATACTCCAATATTTTTCCTCATATCTTTATAAACATCATCAAGTTTTATATCTAGGATAAAACTATCAGTGTCCATATAACAACAATGAAACATTTTCACCATACTCTTTCTTTAAGTCATTATACAAATAATCATACATCAATATCTTTGATAAATCAAGAAACTGCTGTTCCAATATAAATCTTGGTTTATCCATTACAATACTTTCCTTTTTCATGGAATTGCAGAAAAAGTTCTCTGAAAAAAACCTTCTTCTTCTCTCAAAACTTGGTTTATTTATCAATCTCGAAGCTTCTTTCCAAGATGTTATGAATCTGTAATGTTTTGCCTGTTTCTAACATTTTCCATAGTCTTTCCAAATATTAAGCATTATTCATTAATTTATAAAAATCCCCTTCAAATTTTACTTTCCTTTGTATTTGCTCTCATATCTGTATTGAATTGAATATATCTTTTTCACCCAAGGATTCTTGTTTTAAATTTTAAAACTCTATGAATTTTAGCTACTCTCAATCCTTTTCTTCAAAAACTGTTTTTAAGCTTCTCTGATGCAAAACATATCTCTCTTTATCATAGAATGTTGTTAATAACTTTTTCTGTTGATTTACCTTAATATTAAAACTTTTATGATAATCACTACTAACCATTCTTTCTTTCGTAGTTTCTTTTCTCACATGCAAAAGGAAGATCTTTATGCTTTGATATGAAGATCACTCTGTACCTCAAATCAACTTCAAAATAATAACCTTCTTCTTCGTCATTCAATTCCTCTTGAGAAGAAATAACAATATTCATCACAGCCTTTTCATAATCCTTTTCTTCCACCTCCAACTCTAACCTACCATAAGGTAGAGATTGAGACATTGCCTCCATCCATACAAATTATTAGCATCAAAATACATCAAATAATTACTATCTTTTCTCACTATCATAACTTGGAAGATATTTATTATTTGGCTTTAGCATATCTTTTTGAACATACTTGTGATATTCCACCTCTCTTGGACTTCTCAATCATCAAAAGCATATCAACATCACTGATTAAATCTATATCTTGTTTTGTCATTTTCAACATTGCACTCCAAGCCAAACCAGGAGCTGTGAAATAGTGGGCAGGGTAACTAATCCATAACAATTTTTATT
>NW_028223914.1:0-3019 GCF_056783735.1 Eptatretus burgeri
TCACCAACATCACACTTTTGTATCAGCATCACCAACATCACACTTTTGTATCAGTACCACATACATCACACTTTTGTATCAGTATCACCAACATCACACTTTTGTATCAATATCACATACATCACACTTTTGTATCAGCATCACCGACATCACACTTTTGTATCAGCATCACCTTCATCACACTTTTGTATCAGCATCACCTTCATCACACTTTTCTATCAGCATCACCAACATCACACTTTTGTATCAGCATCGCCTACATCACACTTTTCTCTCAGCATCACCAATATCACACTTTTGTATCAGCATCACCTTCATCACACTTTTCTATCAGCATCACCAACATCACACTTTTCTATCAGCATCACCAACATCACACTTTTGTATCAGCATCGCCGACATCACACTTTTGTATCAGCATCACCAACATCACACTTTTCTATCAGCATCACCAACATCACACTTTTGTATCAGCATCGCCGACATCACACTTTTGTATCAGCATCACATACATCACACTTTTGTATCAGCATCACCGACATCACACTTTTGTATCAGCATCACCTTCATCACACTTTTGTATCAGCATCACCTCCATCACACTTTTGTATCAGCATCACCTCCATCACACTTTTGTATCAGCATCGCCGACATCACACTTTTGTATCAGCATCGCTGACATCACACTTTTGTATCAGCATCACCTCCATCACACTTTTGTATCAGCATCACCTCCATCAAACTTTTGTATCAGCATCGCCGACATCACACTTTTGTATCAGCATCGCCGACATCACACTTTTGTATCAGCATCACCTCCATCACACTTTTGTATCAGCATCGCCGACATCACACTTTTGTATCAGCATCACCTCCATCACACTTTTGTATCAGCATCACCTCCATCACACTTTTGTATCAGCATCGCCGACATCACACTTTTGTATCAGCATCACCGACATCACACTTTTGTATCAGCATCGCCGACATCACACTTTTGTATCAGCATCGCTGACATCACACTTTTGTATCAGCATCACCTCCATCACACTTTTGTATCAGCATCGCCGACATCACACTGTTGTATCAGCATCACCAACATCACACTTTTGTATCAGCATCGCCTCTATCACACTGTTGTATCAGCATCACCGACATCACACTTTTGTATCAGCATCGCCGACATCACACTTTTGTATCAGCATCACCGACATCACACTTTTGTATCAGCATCGCCGACATCACACTTTTGTATCAGCATCACCTTCATCACACTTTTCTATCAGCATCGCCCACATCACACTTTTGTATCAGCATCGCCTACATCACACTTTTCTATCAGCATCACCAACATAACACTTTTGTATCAGCATCACCTACATCACACTTTTCTGTCAGCATCACCAACATCACACTTTTGTATCAGCATCACCTTCATCACACTTTTGTATCAGCATCACCAACATCACACTTTTGTATCAGCATCGCCTACATCACACTTTTGTATCAGCATCGCCTACGTCACACTTTTGTATCAGCATCACATACATCACACTTTTGTATCAGCATCGCCTTCATCACACTTTTGTATCAGCATCACCGACATCACACTTTTGTATCAGCATCACCTTCATCACACTTTTCTATCAGCATCGCCTACATCACACTTTTCTATCAGCATCGGCTACATCACACTTTTGTGTCAGCATCACATACATCACACTTTTGTATCAGCATCACCTGCAGCACACTTTTGTATCAGCATCACCTCCATCACACCTTTGTATCAGCATCACATACATCACACTTTTGTCTCAGCATTGCCTTCATCACACTTTTGTTTCAGCATCAAGGACATCACACTTTTGTATCAGCATCACCTTCATCACACTTTTGTGTCAGCATCACCAACATCACACTTTTGTATCAGCATCACCTTCATCACACTTTTGTGTCAGCATCGCCGACTTCACACTTTTGTATCAGCATCACCTCCATCACACTTTTGTATCAGTATCACATACATCACACTTTTGTATCAGCATCACCTACATCACACTTTTGTATCAGCATCACCTCCATCACACTTTTGTATCAGCATCACATACATCACACTTTTGTATCAGCATCACCTGCAGCACACTTTTGTATCAGCATCACCTCCATCACACCTTTGTATCAGCATCACATACATCACACTTTTGTCTCAGCATTGCCTTCATCACACTTTTGTTTCAGCATCAAGGACATCACACTTTTGTATCAGCATCACCTTCATCACACTTTTGTGTCAGCATCACCAACATCACACTTTTGTATCAGCATCACCTTCATCACACTTTTGTGTCAGCATAACCTACATCACACTTTTGTATCAGCATCACATGCATCACGCATTTGTTGAAGCAACCCATGCTATATCCTGAGAATTCAATTGCTCTTCCTTCATACCTTTTGACTCCGTTTCGATTACTCCTGTATTTACTTCCGACCCACTGAGGAATGTATTCAGGTTTACAAGTGGAACAGGTAACACCATGCCAAGCATAGCAATCCCAACATCACAAAGATTATGATAAAATGCCGATGGGATGAGTCGTCACGTGATTGCCAGGATAGTACAGCATGGGAAATTAAATAAATTTGTCTCCGCGAGAAAGCTTTTATTGGGCCCGCACTGTTCGTGCAGCATTCCAATTCTCTACTCGCCAAATACGAGCAGAAAGATCAGGTGTAAATTATATTCGGAAAATTGGCCTGACATGTTTTCTTTAGCATGAGAGCAACTGTCAAGATCGGCATCATAGGTGGATTTGGGGGAGGAGGGTCCTGGGTGTCTGGGCCCCCCTTTTGGGATGGGGGAGGGTGGAGGATGGGCTTAAAAAAGGAGTTGACCAAATCCTCCGAAAAGCAAAACTGTGATTTTTTTTTAATGTTCATGATCAAAGCTCATGGAAGAGCTCGATCGGAATGGAAGGGAACGAAATGGAAAGGGGGTAACACCAATGGCAGAGTAGAA
>NW_028223916.1:0-3000 GCF_056783735.1 Eptatretus burgeri
TCCCTTGTCTCCACTATTATTATTTCCTTTGTCACGGCCTTCATGCCCGCCTGCAGGCTTCGGCCCATGTTCTGCGTCTCACCCCGCAGCTCTTTCATTTCTTCTTTCATGTTTGTTTCCATTCCGTTCATTTTTGTATCCATCTTTTCGTTTATTTGTTGTGTATTCGCATCCATCATCGTTTTCACTTCATTTGTATTTGTATCCATCTTTTCGTTCATGCCTTTCATTTCGTTCTTCATATTCGCATCCATTTTTTCGATCATTTTCGCATTCATCTTTTCGTTCATTGCCGCCAGCATGGTGAATAGCTGGGCCATGTTGGATGCACTCAGCTGAGCCGTTTCGGCAAGGGTTGGGGAAGGGTCTTGGTGGAGAGGGGGGGGGGAGGTGTCATACACCGCGGCCGCTGCCGCACCCACCTCGGGCCCTGGGTTCAGTTGGGCGAGTCCGTGTTCCTGCACAATCAACATTTCCTGCTCGGGGATTCCATCCTGGACCATGGATTCTACACATTCTACATCCATTTCTAATACCCCCGGCTCCCGCTCGCCTTGAGACGCCATCTTGCTTCTCGTGAAGGGTTAATTTGTTCGCTCGTAATTTGGAGGGAATCGGGGTCGCTTCTCTCACCCCTGGACCGATTCCCGTAAATTTAGCCGGAGACAGGAGAGCCCGTTTTCCTGTTCTCCGATACCAGTGCCGCGAGGAGGGCGATGAATTTGTATCCCACTCCTGACACCAGTGTTGCGGTCTTCGCGCCCGCAGGCGTGCGAACGGCCACGTAACTCGAATCGCGGCACGTCGCCCACCGGACGGACAATCCAGTCGTGACCCTCTCGGACTAACGCCGGGAACCAGTCACGGGTGGACCTTTCGGTCTCACCGCGATCGAGCCAATCAGCCCCCGCGTGGGATAGGGTTGCTCGCCAAATTCGAACTACCTAAGTACCCACGCGGAGGGTAGACCGGGCGATCGCACCTCGCCGCAGGTCGACTTCGGACACGGGCCACTTAAGCGACCCGTTCCGTACTATCAGAATAACCGAGCGGTGTTATCGTCGACCTCGACGGTTCGATTAATTATCGGGCGTATTCAGCCCACTACTAACCCTTTACGTGAAGCAAGATGGGGATTCAATGGAGGAAAAAGACGAAGCGAAGCGGGAAACAGTTCAACAATAAAGCACATTTATTCGCGACGAACGGAAAGCACACAAATACAATTCCACCAAATGCACACAAAAAAGAAAACACAATTCCATTTACACAAAAAGCAAACATAAAAGTGAAAACACAGTGCAGAGCTAATTCCGACTACCGAGCACACGGCAACACTTATACAATTCTACTTCACAGACGGCGCCGACAACACATACCCAAAACCAAGGAAAAGAAATACCCTCAAGAATGAGGTAGGCCTGGGGCCGAGACCTGGTCGGGCCTACCCGTCTGGTGATGAGACGCGGAGCGGCGATGGCCCCGCAACCCGCGGGCCTCGTGGACAGTGCCTGGCAGGGGGTGGGAACGGGGCCCCCTTGGTCGCACTATCTCAGCGCGGGGGGAAACAGGAGGGGGGTTGCTGATGCTCGGGGTATAGAGGATCTTTATTATGTGCGACGAGCGTCTCCACCTCGGCCAGGTCGCGCTGCCGGCCTCCCTCGGGCGCGCAGCTCCTTGCACGACGCGAGCACCCTTCGTCCGACTCGCCGCCTCTCCACAGCTCGTCCCCTCCGTTCCGACTTCAACGCACACGACGAGCAGCTCCACCGCCCGCGAAGTCTTGACTCTCTGTTCCGACTCCTTCGCCTCGTTCCGACCTTTACTACTCCTTCTCTCGTTCTCTCTTGCGACTCTCCGACCCCTCGTTCTCGTTCTGCTGACTCTTTCGCTCCGACTTTTACGACTCCTTTGACTGACGAACACCGTCCTTTTATCCCCCCGTAACTTCGCCTTTGACCCCCTCCCTTTGACCTTTCACCTCGCTCCCCATTGGCCCGAGAAAAAGTGGGCGTGAAGGCTTTTTGATCCACAAATTTGCATATATCGATCGCCCTGGGGCGGGCCAGTCGCCCCTCGCTCACCGATTGGACGGCAAAAAGTGGGCGTGTGTCGTTTTCGATCCGTTTTTGAAGCAGAAAATCCGTGATTTTGTACACGCTGTTCAACGTGCGCCCTACACGAGTCCAGCATCGGTGCCCATGAGTGGCGCGAGATGACGGTGATGCGATGGTGGCGAGTTGTGACGGTAAAGGTCGTGGCGGTTGTGGTGAAGCGGTGGTTGTGGTCGGTGGTTGATGTTGTGGTTGTGATCATGGCGGTTGGTCCAAAATAAAGATAGTAAAAGAAAAACGGCTATCCTAAAGAGTCGCAGCACGTATAAATGACATGTATTCCCACTAGACAACGGGTTTGGGCCTAACTACACATGCACTTACCGAGATACCTCACCTAAGGGACCTGAATGGTGGTTTGCGAATTTGGTAACCACAACAATATATACCTGGTGTTGGTGCAGTGGTTAGGGTAGTGGTTTGAGATCCAAAAGGTCCTGAGTTCAAGCCCCGTTGGGCCACTGAATTAATACACCAGGGGGTTGACTCAGCCTGTCATCCTTCCGAGGTCGGCGAAATGAGTACCAGTGTACTGGGCTGGTGTATACCCCGGTTAAAATACGTGTACCATATCCCTGTGTCATAAGAGGCGACCAGGGTTGCGTCAGGAAGGGCATCCGGCGTAAAACATGTGCCAAATCACTATGCGGATCATACGGATGATACGCTGTGGCGACCCCTATCGGGAGTAGCCGAAAGAAGAAGAAGATATATATATATATATATATATATATATATATATATATATATGTATATATATACTGTTTATATGTATATGAATGTTCGTGTGTGTGTGTGTGTGTGTGTGTGTGTGTGTGTGTGTGTGGACACACATATATATATATATATATATATATATGTATATATATATATACAGTATATCTAT
>NW_028223917.1:0-3000 GCF_056783735.1 Eptatretus burgeri
CAGCTTCCTGTCAAACCTCGACTCAGATTCTGCAACCGGTCCAGACGGCATCAGCCAACGTGTCCTAAAAAACCTGCTCCTCTGCTCTTGCTCACCCTCTCTCTGTTATATTCACCCTCTCATTTGCTCAAGGTCATCTGCCATCTGCTTGGAAATCAGCAAACATCACTGCCCTGCATAAAAAGGTGCAAAAACAGATCCCTGTAACTACAGACCAATCAGCCTTCTCCCAATCATCAGCAAGGTTATGGAATCCATCATCGCTCAGACATTAAAACCTTCTTCTTCTCCAATGGCTTGATTTCTGATCATCAATTTGGATTCAGACCAGGTCTGTCTACCCTGGATATGCTGCTTCTGCTCTCCCAACAATGGATGGAGGTCCTCAATGCCAGACATGAAATCAGAGCCATCTCCCTGGACATATCATGTGTTTTTGACAAGGTCTGGTACCCGGCCCTGCTCACCAAACTCTCTTCCTATGGTATCCAAAGCCATCTCCACTCATGGCTCGCAGACTTCCTCTCCTGTCGCAGTCAACGTGTGGCCCTAAATGGAGTTCTTTCATCCCCTCTTCCTGTCCAGGCTGGTGTTCCTCAAGGTCACGTTCTGGGCCCTGTTCTTTTTTCTGGTTTTCAACAATGATCTCTCCGACTTTCTGGAAAATCCTCTTTATCTCTTTGCTGATGACTCCACCCTCTGCCGTACCATCGGTCATCCCTCAGACCGGCAAGCAGCAGCTTCTTCGGTCATTGCAGATCTGGGTAAGATCACAATCTGGTCCAACATGTGGAACATGTCTTTCATTCCAGACAAATCTCACTCTCTCTCACTATGTCTCTCCGGAAGGACCATTTGGAAACACCCCCCCCCCCATCCACTTTCTCAACAATCCTCTGGAAGAATTCCTTTCTTTCAAGCTTCTGGGTCTCACTATTTGCCATGACCTTTCCTGGGAAAGCCACATTTCAAACCTCGCCTCCAAGGCCAGTCGCCGACTGGGAATCCTCCGTCGTACAAAGTCTTTCCTCGGCCCACCTGAGCTCCTGACCACTTACAAAGCTTTTATCCACAGCCTGATGGAGTACTGCTCTCCCCTCTGGGCTGGTGCTCCTGCCTCCCACCTTTCTCGGCTTCACGCTGTGGAAACCAAGGCATTTTGGATCATTGGCATCTCCCGCAATGAGGCTGAGTCTTTGGGCCTCTTACTATTTCACTGTCGGCAGGTCGGTGGTCTTTTGTCTTCTACCATCTCCTCTCCAGCCTCTCCCCCCTGCTCTCTCTGTGATTTGTCCCCACCATATTACCGCAGGGCGCTCAAGGTCCGCCAACAACCTCCTCCTGGTAAAACTACCAAAATCACGAATCACTGCTCACCTTCACTCTTTCATTCCTCTTTTTCCCCGCATTTGGAATAAACTCCCTCACTCTGTTCAATCCCATTTTTCCCTCCAAGCTTTCAAAACAGCTGTTCACCACCACCTCTTATCGTCCCCCATCCAGATCCTCGATGTTTTCTACCCCCGTTAATCCATCCCAAACCCACCTCCTTCAAATTCCCTGCTTTCCTTCCTGAAAGTCCCAGTAATGTCCATCTTCTATTCGCCATGTGCCCCGTCCCATCCCTCTCCCTTCCACAGATCTCCTAATGTCTCTGTTCCCCACTGTTTTGTCCTTCCCACTCCCACCCCTCTTGTCTCATGCCCCCCTTGCTGTGCATGTATTAGCTCTAATATGAGCCTGACAAGGTATACAAAAAAAAAACAACTGCCCTTTCTATTACTAAGTGATTGAAATATTTTAAACGCAAAGATGTTTTTCTGATGACAGTAATGTTCTCATCACCTGTCATTCCAGACTCCAATCGAAGAAAGATTGATAAGTATGGAAACAAACAATGGGGAAACATCATGCATGAATTAATGATCATACCGTCAATGACAGGTGACTTGATGTTTCAAACGTGTTCACAGGGATGAAGACCATCTCAGACTCTGTGCCAGTGACGATCTCCATGCGATGTTCTTCAATGTCCTGGATATTCCCATCGCTAAGGGTTGTTGACCCCAAAACCTTCACCGGAATCCTCACCTTCTCACCATCCACTCGGTACACAATGACCTAAGGCAGGAGATATTAAAGACAAACAAGACCAGTCTTTGATTCATCACCAACATTTGAGAAGAACCATTACAAATAAGAACAGTAATGGAGCTCATAACAGAGGGCACATAATGGGCTTTCATTTTTGTTGTTATTCTATGTTGGCTTGTTAAGCAAATACCGGAAGGATGTATGGGAAGCCAGGCTTGAAGTGGAGTGAGGACCTCTCCAGTGAAATTTCATAGGGTGTTGTCACTATACGTATGTTTGAGACCTCACCTTCTTGAACCTCACCACCTGAAACAGTCAAAACAATACACCTTGTCTCATCTTAGCGTAAAATAATCTCCTAAACAAAGGGACCTGATGTGAATGTTCATCGTAATCCCGACTGATATTTCTGCATGACCATGTTTTCACAACACAGTGTTACCAAACTAAATTTTTTATAGTTAACTATAGCATTTAGTCCTCCACTGATCATATAGTCCTGATGAGTTCATCATCACCTCCACCATCGAAGGTGGAGGACGTTACATTTACACTCCTGTCTGTCTGTTTGTCTGTGAACAGGATATCTCAAAAGTTATGGACGAAACTTGGTGGGAAGGTTGGGTGTGACAATGAAGAATTGATACGATTTTGGTGAAGATCCGGATCCGGCCTTTCCGTGGGAAATTGTTCAGTTTGGTTTATTGACGAAGTTGGCTTGCTGGTCACATCACAACTGATTAAAGGTTGCATTAATTAAAAGTTGCATTCATTAAAAATTTGAATAAGGTACTGGCACACAATAGCATACTCTTTTCAAAAGTCACTGTGAGATCTTTATGTTCACTTGCAAATGTGAACATATGGGACAGCAGGCTGAACATTCGCTCCGAATTGGACGGTGTA
>NW_028223918.1:0-3000 GCF_056783735.1 Eptatretus burgeri
GACGAAGAAGAAGGTTATTATTTTGAAGTTGATTTGAGGTACCCGAGTGATCTTAATAATAAGCATAAAGATCTTCCTTTTGCATGTGAGAAAGAAACCCCCAAAGAAAGAATGGTTAAGTGATTATCATAAAAGTTTTAATATTAAAGGTAAATCAACAGAAAAGTTATTAACAACATTCTATGATAAAGAGGGATATGTTTTGCATCAAAGGAACTTGAGACAATATTTATCTGCTGGGTTGAGAGTAGCTAAAATTCATAGAGTTTTAAAATTTAAACAAAGTCCTTGGGTGAAAAAGTATATTCAATTCAATACAGATATGAGAGCAAATGCAAAAGTAAAATTTGAAGGGGACTTTTATAAATTAATGAATAATGCTGTATTTGGAAAGACTATGGAAAATGTTAGAAACAGGCAAAACATTAGATTCGCAACATCTTGGAAAGAAGCTTCGAGATTGATAAATAAACCAAGTTTTGAGAGAGAAGAGGTTTTTTCAGAGAACTTTTCTGCAATTCATATGAAAAAGGAAAGTATTGTAATGGATAAACCAATTTATATTGGAACAGCAGTTCTTGATTTATCAAAGATATTGATGTATGATTATTTGTATAATGACTTAAAGAAAGAGTATGGTGAAAATGTTTCATTGTTGTATATGGACACTGATAGTTTTATCCTCGATATAAAAACTGATGATGTTTATAGAGATATGAAGAAAAATATTGGAGTGTATGATACAAGTAATTTCAGCAAGAAGAGCGAGTTATTTTCCAAAAAGAATGAAAAGGTTATTGGTAAGTTTAAGGATGAGTTGGGTGGAAAAGTAATGAGTGAGTTTATTGGATTGAGAGCAAAGGCATATGCTTATAAGTATGGTGATCAGATTGATAAGAGGTTAAAGGGAATAAAGAAATATGTAATAAAGAAATCAATAACTTTTAGAAATAATTATAATTGTTTGATGAATAAGAAAGAAGAATATAGGAAAATGAATACAATAAGAAGTTATAAACATAACATATATTGTGAAGAAGTAAATAAAAAGGCATTAGGAGCCTTTGATGATAAGAGATTTATTTTCGATAATGGAATAGATTGTGTTCCATATGGATATTGTATGATAGAGTGTATAAAATAGATTGTGTTTTAACGATGGGAAGATGGGTTAGGGTTTTTTAAGGGCTACCGCCGCGTTTTTTCGCAATATATAAATGGTCAAACCAAGTATTAATCAAACTAAAGAGTGGAGAAAATCTCAGTCTTGGTATGTAAATGGAAAACATAATGAATGTGAAAAATATCAAATAAGTCTTATTGAAAAAATAACTAAAACAAAGGTAAATAAAACAAATAAGCGAATCAATTTACAAAACTAGTAAGTTAGAGGATGTAAAGAAAAAAAAATGAATATCCTTGAATGGACTGAAAACTTTGATGGTTATCAATTGAACAATGAAAAAACAATTTACTATAATCTCAAAATGATATGTGGCTCAGGAGGTGGCCAGATGAGATCATTAAGAGAAGTTTATCATTTCGTAATGGCACAAAAGGGGTATCTTAAAAAATATAAAGATTCAAATGTTTTGTTTTTAAATATTTTAGATGGGGATTATTGTGCAAAGAAGATGAAACTATTGAAGGAATTTGAGAATGAACAAATGTTTATCGGTTCAATGAGTGAGCTAAACAATATGCATCAGTTATTTGATAAAGAGTGTCCCGAGGCTTAGACGTTTCAGATATTTCTTTAGAATCACCTTTAACAAATCACATTACGACTTTACTACTTGAACAAATCTTTATCTTGTTGCATAGGTTATTTGAATAGAGAGCCCCTAGATTAAAAGGGGAGACAAATAAATATACCTTGGGCTAAAAAGGGGATTTATTTTTTAGGGAAAAAAAAAAGAAAAAATTCATCGCTGAAAATCCCCCATTCATTTACATGGGGAAAAGTGAGCCAGAATCAGTATTCTTACCCTACTGAGGGGGTAAGGGAAAATGCAAAGTGTGGACAATATGGATACATAAGCAAAATTGAGTTTGACCAGTTTGTGATTTAGTCAAGGTCTGAGGAGAGGGAAGAGGCTGCTGCCTGTGTCTCTGTCTCTCAGGAGGATGAGAGATGTCACGGCAGAGAGTGGAGTTATCAGCAAAGATATAAAGAGTATTTTCCAGTCAGTGAGATCATTGATGAAGATTAGGAATAATATGGGGCTGAGAACACTGCCTTGGGGTACTCCAGCCTTGACAGGGAGAGGAAATGAAGGTGTTCTGTTGAGAGCCACACATTGACTACGAGAGTGGAGGAAGTCAGTAATTCAAGAGTGGAGTTGGCCTTGGATTCCAGAGGCAGACAGTTTGGAGAGCAAGCTGGGAGGATGACAGACTGTATCAAAAGCTCAATACATGTCCAAAGAGATGGCTCTGATCTCATGTCTGATAGAGGGCCTCAACCATAGTTGGGAAAGTAAAAGCAGCATGTCTAATGTAGAGTAAACAGGTCTGAATCCAAATAGATGATCTGAGATGAGGCTGTTATGCCTGGTGTTGGCTTAATGGCTATAGTGGTGGGCTTGTGATCCATAGGTTCCTGAGTTCGAATCCTCCTTGGCTGTTGAACCAATACCAGGTGTGGTTGACTCAGCCTGTCATCCTTCTGAGGTCGGCAAAATGAGTGCCAGCTTGCTGGTATCCTGTGTCGGAGTGGCGACCCGTCCAGGATTGTTCCCAAAAGCTAAGGAGACTGCTTAGGCAGCATCAACACTCTGCACAGAGTATGGTCCCAATAGATGGATGAGGCTGTTGGAGAAAAGGAATGATTTTATGTCTATTGCGATGATGGATTACATGACGTTGCTGATGACTGCAAGTACAGCAAGCAAATGGAGCTGAAGTTAAGGGGATCCGTTTTTGCACCTTTTAAATGTAATGCTGTGATGTTGGCTGATTTCCAATTTCCCAGGTGGATATAGACCAGTCCTGATGTGC
>NW_028223919.1:0-3000 GCF_056783735.1 Eptatretus burgeri
ACCGGTTATATCAATATCATTTTTCATATCGATATAATTTTTCATATCGTTATACCGGTTTTGGAATTCTGAATATACCAGTATACTGGAAAAAAAAAATCGATATAATAAAACAAAAAAAACAGAACCCGGTATATCACCAACAAATCAAAGAAAGGTGTTTCCAATCTTTAAATACCGTACATGATTTTAAAAGCTTTCATGTACTCAGCGTCTCGGCTAGGCATGGAAAAGGTAAAGTGAAACATATGACGTCAACACATACCAGGAAGTAAGTACAGAATGTTTTAACTTTTAACCCTCAGCATCCGATCACACGTACAAGCAATCGCGTTTTTCTTTGGCCTTATGGCTGGTTTTAAAGCAATTGCCAATTCGTTATTATCTTATTTGAATCGGGTGTGCTTTAGAAATACTGTGCCGAGTCAATGATCTGCGATAGTGATACCAGTTTGAAAGAGATACCGGTATGAACTATGAACGAGTTCCCATTCCCAGAGTAGACACATCTTCATTCTGCATGTAAAATAGACATCCAGTTCCCGCCCATTGTTTAGAGGGATGGGGGAGGGAAACAGCATTGAGTTTAGCCTGTTTCATTCTCTGAGTAATGTCCCCGGTCCCCCGAGTCCCGACTCTCCAACTTTTGTCATTCAGTCGAACAATCCATCTTTCAATCTCTCCATCTTTAATCCCTCTGTGGTGACCTGTCCAGGATTGTGCCTAATAGCCCAGGAGACTGCTTTGGCAGCACTGATGTTCTGCACAGAGTATGGTCCCAATCGATGGAAAGATGGGTGGATGGAACCAACTTTCACACTCTTCAATCTCATTCTTTCCTTCAGGTCTTCAAGATGGCAGTTCACCACCATCCCTCATCCAAAACCATGATCTTTTCTACATGCCATAAAACTACCATCCAACCCTCCCCAAATTTTTCGTCTGTATCTATCTTGTCCACTCCTTGCATTCTCCTCTATCCTCATTGTCACCTGCATCCCTTATTTGTCCGACAAAAAGAAAATCTTGCATCCTTATAATCAGTGGTGACTGACCCAAACTCTGTCTCGCTTCATTGGTCTGATACCCAACAATACAATGGAAATGACGGCTTCTCTTTCTCAGTTTAAATGTTTTTGAGGATTTATGTTTGTATTGCAAAGTATACAACAAGATGAGGAAAGAGTATGGCATCACGCCAAAGCTGTGAGGGTAAAAAGATATGGATTTTCTCAAATGTTTAGGGGAGATGTGAAATTGCCCAGAATTTTTGGTTTTCTTCAGAAACCTCAAGAAGACTTTAAAATGGTTCAGGAAATGTATTTATTATTTTTAGTTGTCATGTTGAAAGGTTTTTGTGATGTGCATGATGGAACTTTCCTGCCATTCCAGGAAAAGTGGTGCAGAAGCAAAAGGAGAATGTTCTGGAATTGATCCACTCAAACGGTGGCTGCATGCCTTTGAAGTCAATCCACGCTGCTTACGGGTCAACGTATGGATTAAATTTAGCAGTGAAGAAATACGGATTTGGTTCGGTTGAAGATTTCATTGAAACAATGAGTGATGATCTCAACATAAATGATGGACAAGTTTTTGACAATGGTAAATCATTCTTGTTTTTTTGTTGTTGTTCTTCATGGTGTGGAAGAAAACTGACTCACACGTTCTTTTAACAAGCAATTTTACAGAGTTGAATCATTTGAACATATGTATGGAGGGAGGCACTCCAGCAATGGTAGAATTCTCTCAAACAAAGTTCCCAGCAAATGACCCTTTTATACACTGAAACAAACAATGGTGCAATGAGATGGTTTTAGCAAAATAAGATTAGGAACTGCTTGTGGAGGGATGAACTCAGCAAAATTCATCCAAGAGGGAAAAGTCTAACATCTTTCTCAAGGTCAAAAAGAAGAAATTTAATCAATGATGGAATGCACAGCTGTTCCAAAAAGCCATATACTGACACTGATTTAAGTTGAGTTTAAGTCAAACAGAGCAAAACATTCCAATGTCAAATAATGTAATTGGAGGTTTTTTTTTTTAACTTTACAAAGCTTTATACAACATGTTGCAAGAGTGAATTTCAGGGAGTAGATTTAATAAGCAAGATGAGGAGGAGATTATATCTTCTCTTGCAAACCATACATTTTGCAAGAACAGATGAGCTTGCAGAAAACCCAGGCTTCTTAATTCACAGCTTGTATAAAAAAAAATGACAAAGGCACACAAGAGAAAACCAAGCAATATAATTACGATATAAATTATTATTAAAATCAGATATATATATATATATATATATATATATATATATATATATATATATATATATATATATATATATATATATATATCTTCTTCTTCTTCTTCTTTCGGCTACTCCCGTGAAGGGTCGCCACAGCGGATCATCCATATGATCCGCATACTGATTTGGCACATGTTTTACGCCGGATGCCCTTCCTGACGCAACCCTGGTCACCTCTCACGACACAGGGATATGGTACACCTATTCTAACCGGGGCATACACCGGGCCCAGTACAACTGGTACTCATTTCGCCGACCTCGGAAGGATGACGGGCTGAGTCAACCCCCTGGTGTTATATGACTTGGTGTGTATGTATGTGTGTGTGTGTGTGTATGTATGTATGTATGTATGTATGTATGTATGTATGTATGTATGTATGTATATATGTATATATATATATATATATATATATATATATATATATATATATATATATATATATATATATATATATATATATATGTGCTGGTGTTGGCGCAGTGGTTAGGGATCCAAAAGGTCCTGAGTTCAAACCCCGTTGAGCCACTGAATTAATACACCAGGGGGTTCACTCAGCCTGTCATCCTTCCGAGGTCAGCGAAATGAGTACCAGTGTACTGGGCCGGTGTATACCCCGGTTAAAATAGGAGTAGGGTAAGAATACTGATTCTGGCTCACTTTTCCCCATGTAAATGAATGGGGGATTTTCAGCGATTTA
>NW_028223921.1:0-3000 GCF_056783735.1 Eptatretus burgeri
CCAGAGTCGCAGGGCCAGGCTGAATGGCAGAGCTGAGCTGTTCATGGAGCTGAGGCGTAAAACGGTACGTGCACTGAGGGTGGACAAGGAGGCCTATGTGCGAGGAATCTGTGAGGGGGTAGAGCATCACCTGTGGACAGGTGATTCTCGTCCCGCTTACAGGGGAATTCGCGCATTGCGTTCATCCAAGCCCATACCTCGGAGCACTGCAGTTCGAGCAGAGAGTGGTAGGCTCTTGACAGAGGAGTCTGAAGTGAAGGCCCGCTGGGCCGGTTACTTTGAGCGGTTGTTCCAGGCTGATCCCCCAGCTGTCGAGTTGGACGTCAAGGGTGTTACAATCCCTGTTGCTGACCCTCGAATCAACTGTGGTCCACCTTCGCTTGTGGAAACACAGGCTGCGGTGAACCAGTTGAAATGGGGCAAAGCTCCAGGGATCTGTGGCATCCATGCTGAAATTCTCACGGCTGGTGTAAATGCTACACTCGTGTCGTTGCATGCAGTTTTGTGCTCTGTCTGGAACACAGGCATCATCCCAACTGACTGGAAGAGGGGCCTTGTTGTCCCTCTCTGGAAAGGGAACGGTGATCGCCAAGACTGCAACAACTACCGAGGGGTGACGCTGCTCTCAGTGCCGGGCAAGGTCTTTGGCCAGATCATTCATGATAGGGTTCGCCACCATCTGCTTGAGCATCTGCATTCATGATAGGGTTCGCCACCATCTGCTTGAGCAGCATCCAGAGTAGTCAGGCTTTACACCAAAGAGGTCAACGATTGACCGTATCCTTGCCCTTCGTGTCCTCAACGAACGCAGACGAGAGTTTCGGCAGGGGCTGCTTGCAGCCTGTGTTGATCTCTGTAAAGCGTTTGATTCAGTGAATCGGGATGTCCTCTGGAGGATTCTTGGTCTTCGTGGGGTGCCACCAAAACTGATCGATTTGATGTCTGAACTCTACTCTGGTACTGAAAGTGCTGTGAAGTGTGGTGGTACCATCTCTAACTTATTTCCAGTTGTTACTGGAGTTCGTCAGGGGTGTGTACTGGCCCCCACACTTTTCAGCACTTGTATGGACTGGATTTTAGGGAGGATGTCGGAGAGATCAAGCTGCGGTGCATCGTTTGGGAATGTCAAGATCTCGGACCTTGATTTTGCAGATGATGCAGTCATCTTTGCGGAGACTTTAGACATCCTTTTGGGAGCCCTCGAGGTGCTGAATGAGGAGTCGGAGCCGCTGGGATTACGGGTTTCTTGGGTCAAAACTAAGATCCAGGCTTTCGGTGACATCTTGGATGCTGCTGTCCTGTCTGTGTCTGTTTGTGGTGAGGATGTTGAGGTCGTGGAGAGATTCACTTACCTTGGCAGTGATATTCATGTCTCTGCTGGCTGTGAGTCAGAGGTCAAGAGACGTCTGAGTCGGGCCTGGGGAGTCATAGATTCACTGGATCATGGGGTGTGGCGCTGCCGGTACCTGTGCGGGAGGACGAAAGTCCGAGTCTTCACGTCCTTGGTACTTCTCCATGGTTGCGAGACTTGGACTCTGACCAAGGATCTGAGACGGAGACTTAATTCCTTTGGTACCAGGTCTCTTCGGAGAATCCTTGGCTATCGCTGGTCGGATTTTGTGTCCAACGAGCGGATGCTGAGAGAGACTCGGATGAGATTTGTTACCTGCATAGTCCGTGAGCGTCAGTTGCGGCTGTATGGACATGTGGCTCGTTTTCCTGACGCTGATCCTGCTCACCAGATTCTCTCAGCGAGGGAGTCTCATGAGTGGAGGAGGCCAGTGGGCCGACCACATGCCTCGTGGTTGCAGCAGGTTGACCATCATCTCAAGGAGATGAGGATGGGCCTGGCATCTGCCTGGGGGATGGCCAGACGGAGGCCCCTGGAGTACCGGCGGAAAGTGGACGCAGCGACGCGCTGTTCTGGCACATGCTCCCATACCTGACCTGATATATATATATATATATATATATATATATATATATATATATATATATATATATATATATATATATATATATACACAGCAATCCCCCGTTTCTCGCGGGGGTTACGTTCCAAACCCTCCCGCGGTGAGTGAAAATCCGCGATGAATGGACGCCTCCACAAAACACGTTTTAAACACATTTTAATCTCAATTAAACACAAAAAGAAAACATTTGAAGCATAAAAATGCTTACTGTAAACTCAGTAACGTTGCAAAAACTTGTGATGGGCAGTTGCTGGCGTTGTTTCTTCATGGTGGTGAGGAGAGTTTTCGCCATTCTTGCTAAGCGTTCAAGTGAGAGGCCTTCGTCGTCGTGCTCCTGCGATGGATCAGATTGTTCCTCCTCCTCCTCCTCGCATGCAGACTTCGTAAGCTCAGCCAAATCCTTGTCTGTTAATGGGTCAGAGTTGGTTTCGATGAGGTTATTCACTTCGTCGTGAGTCATGTCGTTGAATCCTCCTCCGAGAATCTTCGCCAGCTTGACCGCCTTATCGATTGCCGAATGGTGAATTTCGTCTGGGGGAAAGGCCTTGTATTCGTGGACGCATTCTGGCCACAGCTTCTTCCAACAGGCGTTTTTGGTTTCTTTTTTTCATTTCTTGTAGAGCCTTCTGAATTATTTGGAGACACGTTGCTATCGTGAAATCACGCCAATACGCCCTCAGAGAAAAATTGTCGTCGGAATCCATGGCCTCCATGAGGTGCTGCAGCGCGTTGCGAATGTAAAGCGCTGATGTTGGCTTCGTCCTTCTTGATGTAGCGTATTGTGACATCCACAGGACTTGAACAGTCCCGCCAACGTAGAATGAGCCGAAACGATGGAGGCGGTTTATTTGTTTATAACCCAAACATGGCGGTTCTAATCGCTCTCCCGCAAACGGGACGAGGAAGGTGGCACGAGTTACTTTTCACTAAGTTGATGATGTTTATTTGTTTTTATTATCACCAGAAATAACAAGACTCGGCAAGAAGAGGGATCCGGGGCGATTCGACGGGATGGTGTGGGATCGGG
>NW_028223922.1:0-3000 GCF_056783735.1 Eptatretus burgeri
CAAGATGGTTCTAAATATGGGACCTACCTTGGAGACTCACAAATTTTGAAAAAAATCAGGAAATGAGTTATCCTTTCGAGACTTTGTAAGTTGGTTTTATTTTGGAGACTTGAAATGTGGGTTCTGGCTTGATAACTCACAATATGATACATATCTTGGAAACTCAACGGGAATGTGGTTATACCTTGAAGACTTGGAAAGTTGGGTTTATTTTGGACACTTGAAACTTTTTTGGAGACTTTTATTTATTTATTTATTTATTTATTTATTTATTATTATTTTATTTATTTATATTTTGGAGACTTTTGGAGTTGCTATCACTCTTTGGGATCTAAACCTTTCGATGTAGTTCTTTGTCGGATGGTGCTTGATGGGAGCAAGATCAAGAAAGTTCTGGGAAGAAAGTGCAGGCTAACTCCCCCTTTCTACGTCATCAAACCTGAAAGCCTTAAAAGACAGAATTGGAAGAAGAGAAAAAAAAAAACGTAAAAAATATATATAGGTGGAAATCTCATTTTGAAAAAGACATTGTGTTGGGTGAGGATTGAGTTGGGGTTGAGATTTTGAATGTGAGGGTTGGGGTTGAGATTTTGAATGTGAGGGTTGGGACACACACACACACACACACACACACACACACACACACACACACACACACACACACACACACACACACACACACACACACACACACACACACACACACACACACACACACACACACACACACACACACACCCCAACAAACAAAAGTTAAGCCTCGACTATTCAGTTTAGGATTCTGTGTTTGGGGTTCACAGATCTAAGAACGTCCCCCCTTGACACACATTATATACTGTTATACACCTCGGACTTGGCCCTCTAGTGTCCACAAAGGTGTATAGTAGGAGGGAGTGAAGGGACAACCCCTTGCTCCCATGGGTATTATCTGCTTAGTTTTGTCTTTTGTAATTCCTGTGAATAAAATGAACCTAAAATCTCTTCCCCTTCCAAATCATATATCTTATAAGTCCAAGGAACCATATCTATTACATAAACAATTTTAAAAAGTTCGTTCGTCCATCGTTTAGGATAACCCTTTTCAAAATGAGATTTCCACCTATGTATTCTTACGATATCACCAACTTTGAACTTAGGTTTTCGGACATTAATCTCTTTTTCATATTTTAATTTTGTAAATGTTTCTGATGGTTTCATATTTGTTGACATGTGAATCGTGTCATTATACTTATCCACAATATCCTGAATAAAAGATGACCATTGTTGTGAACCGAGTTATGTGAATTTTTTATATAGTCTCTCTTTTAAGGTACGATTAAAACGTTCAACAACAACTGCCTTCCCTTCATTAAAGGTACTGTATAATGTAATACTGTTATTTTTTCGAAAATTAATAAATGTCTTGTTATAAAACTCTCTACCCTCATCAGTCCACAATTTTTTAAGTTTTCTCTTACTTTTATTAAATATCTGGTGAAAGGCGAACATAACAGTATTTCCTGTTTTGTTTTTTACAGGGACAACCCATGCGTATCTACTCCTCAAATCAATAACAGTTAAAGCATACTTGTACCCCTTATCATTATTGAGTTCAATCAAATCAGCAGACCAGATATAATCAACTTCCTTGGAATAAACTTTCCTTCTACGAAACTTTGTGAATATTGGTTTATGTAATTCATCAGATAATTGCTCTTCAGTCTTAATGACATCATTAGAGCCTATAAGTTTTTTGAATTTCCAAGTCCAAGTTTCAATTTAGCACTGATCATCTTCTTCACAATGAACCGATCAACTTTTACTCTCAAGGTTGGATTTTGTATCAGAGACAAATTATACAACATTTCTCTATCGGCTTCATGCTTTTCTTCCAACGTTGTGGTATTCCCATAATCAATATCGTGTCTCATGCACACTTCATCAACTCTATTGATGGGTTTACTCCATGATTTAGGATTGTCTGCCTCATCTAATCTTTTATCCAAGTTTGTGCCTGGACCACAGAAAGAATACCCTGGAAGATGTAATTCCCCTGGTATTCCAGTAGTTGTAAATTTACTTCCTGATAACAACTTTTGTATATCTCCTCCTAGTTTGTGTTTGGAGATAAATTGATTTTTTTTTGAACCACACACCGAACATATACCTTTTTGTATAACCCTGTTATTTTTACTTTTAATATATGAAATATTTTTAGTACAAGTTTTCTTTTTACATTTGAGACAATAACTCATTTATTTATGAGAAAAATTCCTGCAGAGTGCAAAAACCTTTTTAGTTTCCAACATGCACATTTGAATCTTAATTGTTAAAACATAAAGAATCCTTAGAAATGCCTTCACTCTCTCCATTTATTTAAGAAAAAAAAAAAATGAAAAACTTGAATTAAAATGAATATCTTGTCGATGACAATAGTCTTGTAGAAAATATTGCAAATAGACTTGTCAATTCTTTGTTTTCCTCCTCGGTGGGTTGAGTTATTTTCTGTAATACCCCCAATCTTTTTTTAATCTCATCGGTTTCCATATTTTCATATTTATTTAGTCTCGCTCTTTCCTCCCTCTCCTCCCTCTCCTCTCTCTTCTCCCTCTCCTCCTTCTCTCTCTTCTCTCTTTCCTCCTTCTCTTTCTTCTCCCTCTCCTCCTTCTCTCTCTTCTCCTTCTTCAACTCCTTCCTATCCTTGAATCGCTTACACCCCATAGAATATCATACATATATTCATCAGGATTTCTTGTTATTCCTGAATCCAAAATAATTTTTTTTACAACAGGAAACCAATAAAATTTCTTTTGAATTTCTAAAAGAGCCTTACCTTTTCTTAACTTTATAATTTTTTCATTATTTAACATTCTAATTAAATCGAAAGTTGTCGGTTTATCAACATCAGCATAATACCAATCTTTTATTGAAAATACCTCATTCTTATGTTGTAGAACATATTTATTAAAATAACGAATACCCTTTTCTTGAAGGTATGCTTGGACACAGAAATGATAATTT
>NW_028223923.1:0-3000 GCF_056783735.1 Eptatretus burgeri
ATAAGTGATAAGGAATATAAACACGCACAAGAAATATGGAAAATATTTAAGATAAAGAACCTTGGAGAATATCATGATTTATATCTAAAAACAGATGTTTTATTGTTAGCTGATGTGTTTGAGGCTTTTAGAACACTCTGTCATAATAAAAATTGTTATGGATTAGACCCTGCCCACTATTTCACAGCTCCTGGTTTAGCTTGGAGTGCAATGTTGAAAATGACAAAACAAGATATAGATTTAATCAGTGATGTTGATATGCTTTTGATGATTGAGAAGTCCAAGAGAGGTGGAATATCACAAGTATGTTCAAAAAGATATGCTAAAGCAAATAATAAATATCTTCCAAATTATAATAGTGAAAAAGATAGTAATTATTTGATGTATTTTGATGCTAATAATTTGTATGGATGGGCAATGTCTCAATCTCTGCCTTATGGTAAATTAGAGTGGGTGGAAGAAAAGGATTATGAAAAGGCTTTGATGAATATTGTTATTTCTTCTCAAGAGGAATTGAATGACGAAGAAGAAGGTTATTATTTTGAAGTTGATTTGAGGTACCCGAGTGATCTTCATAATAAGCATAAAGATCTTCCTTTTGCATGTGAGAAAGAAACTCCAAAGAAAGAATGGTTAAGTGATTATCATAAAAGTTTTAATATTAAAGGCAAATCAACAGAAAAGTTATTAACAACATTCTATGATAAAGAGGGATATGTTTTACATCAGAGAAGCTTAAAACAGTTTTTGAGAGAAGGATTGAGAGTAGCTAAAATTCATAGAGTTTTAAAATTTAAACAAAGTCCTTGGGTGAAAAAGTATATTCAATTCAATACAGATATGAGAGCAAATACCAAAGTAAAATTTGAAGGGGACTTTTATAAATTAATGAATAATGCTGTATTTGGAAAGACTATGGAAAATGTTAGAAACAGGCAAAACATTAGATTCGCAACATCTTGGAAAGAAGCTTGAGATTGATAAATAAACCAAGTTTTGAGAGAGAAGAGGTTTTTTCAGAGAACTTTTCTGCAATTCATATGAAAAAGGAAAGTATTGTAATGGATAAACCAATTTATATTGGAACAGCAGTTCTTGATTTATCAAAGATATTGATGTATGATTATTTGTATAATGACTTAAAGAAAGAGTATGGTGAAAATGTTTCATTGTTGTATATGGATACTGATAGTTTTATCCTAGATATAAAAACTGATGATGTTTATGAAGATATGAAGAAAAATATTGGAGTATATGATACAAGTAATTTCAGCAAGAAGAGTGAGTTATTTTCCAAAAAGAATGAAAAGGTTATTGGTAAGTTTAAGGATGAGTTGGGTGGAAAAGTAATGAGTGAGTTTATTGGATTGAGAGCAAAGGCATATGCTTATTAGTATGGTGAACAGATTGATAAGAGGTTAAAGGGAATAAAGAAATATGTAATAAAGAAATCAATAACTTTTAGAAATTATTATAATTGTTTGATGAATAAGAAAGAAGAATATAGGAAAATGAATACAATAAGAAGTTATAAACATAACATATATAGTGAAGAAGTAAATAAAAAGGCATTAGGAGCCTTTGATGATAAGAGATTTATTTTAGATAATGGAATAGATTGTGTTCCATATGGATATTGTATGATAGAGTGTATAAAATAGATTATGTTTTAACGATGGGAAGATGGGTTAGGGTTTTTCAAGGGCTACACTTGGTTTTTTCACAATATATAAATGGTTAAACCAAGTATTAATCAAACTAAAGAGTGGAGAAAATCTCAGTCTTGGTATATAAATGGAAAACATAATGAATGTGAAAAATATCAAATAAGTCTTATTGAAAAAATAACTAAAACAAAGGTAAATAAAACAAATAAGCGAATTAATTTAAAAACTAGTAAGTTAGAGGATGTAAAGAAAAAAATGAATATCCTTGAATGGACTGAAAACTTTGATGGTTATCAATTGAACAATGAAAAAACAATTTACTATAATCTCAAAATGATATGTGGCTCAGGAGGTGGTCAGATGAGAGCATTAAGAGAAGTTTATCATTTCGTAATGGCACAAATGGGGTATCTTAAAAAATATAAAGATTCAAATGTTTTGTTTGTCAATATTTTAGATGGGGATTATTGTGCAAAGAAAATTAAACTATTGAAGGAATTTGAGAATGAACAAATCTTTATAGGTTCAATGAGTGAGCTGTTCAACCCCCAGGTGTTCAATTCAATGAGGTTCAACCTCCAAGTTAAAAGGGGAGACAAATAAATATACCTTGGGATAAAAAGGGGATTTATTTTTAGGGAAAAAAAATATAAATCGCTGAAAATCCCCCATTCATTTACATGGGGAAAAGTGAGCCAGAATCAGTATTCTTACCCTACTCTGGTGAAAAGATTTCTTTTGAAGATTATAATAAATCTATCATGCACCCATTTGTGATATACGCTGATTTTGAGTGTATCCTTAAAAAGATAAATACTGCTTCTCCTAATCCAAAAGAATCATATACAAATAAATATCAAAAACATATTCCTTGTGGTTTCTGTTATTATATCAAATCATCTGTTGGAGAAAAGTATAACAAACTTGAACATTATAGTGGAAAAAAAGCTTCACAAATTCTCACTAAATGAATGAAAGAAACAAATGAACCGATGAAATTAACCAAAGAAGAAAAATTAGAATTTAGAAAGAACAATATCTGTCATATTTGTGAGGGGGAAATTAAGGAGTCTAAAGTTAGGGATCATTGTCATCTTCCTGATAAATATAGAGGTCCCGCTCATTCCTGTTGTAATCTTAATTATAAATTACCTTCTTTTATTCTTACATATATATATATATATATATATATATATATATATATATATATATATATGTATATGTATATGTATATATATGTATATATATATATATATATATATATATGTATATGTATATTTATATATGTATATGTATATTTATATATGTATATGTATATTTATATATGTATGTA
>NW_028223924.1:0-3000 GCF_056783735.1 Eptatretus burgeri
AGGGAATGGTCCATCTTAAGGAAGGAAAGCACTGTCACATAATTAATCAATTTTAAAAATGTTTTCCCCCTCGGCCCTGATGTTTAACTAAACAGGACGATTACAAAATTAGGGGGTGAGGTTAGTAGAGAAATTAAGTGGAATAATAACTACGTTTAATGTATACGTGAAATGCAACAATAATCGCAATAAAATTGTATAATTACTCATGTTAACACATATCAATATTGTTTAGCAAACCCACACTACAAGATATTTTATCATGACAAAACAACGAAACAATCCCTCATTAGTAAAATGAACAATCCCATGCACACAGAGGAAGGTTGCGCCATTGCGGTTTAAAAAAATCAGAAATGTGTGAGAGATTAAACGAAACTACCCCAGCAGTGTTGAAAAGCAGAAAAACTCAACCAAAAAGGTACTGCCAATTATTGTACTATTAATATTGTACACCACTCCTTCCCAATTCCATATCCAGGCGATGCATGACATCGCCGAGTGCCAAACGAAGGGAGTACTCAGTTTTTACTCCGTTTGTTTGTTGTCCTTTCTTTCTTTCTTGTATGTTCAGGCAATATCTCAGCCATCCTTTGAGCTAGGAAGCTGAAATTTGGGGACAAAAGTGAAGAAGTCCTTTGGCAAAAACAAAATATTTTTTATTTATTGATTCATCAATTAATTTATTAATTATTATCGGTTTATTAATTCCTTATTTATTTTATTTCTCATTTGGCCAATATCTCAGACACATTTTGAGCTGGGAAATTGATATTTGGACAAGACAGTGATTAAGTGATTTGGCTATAAAGTGTATTTTTGATTCATTGATTAATCAATGGACGACATTAAGGTGTCGTCCACCAGACGGCGGTCTCCTTGGGTTAACCTGAGGCGGTCCCTTCGGGTGGGTGCCTGGAATGTCCTATCCCTAAGAGAGGATGATCACCTGTCTCTGTTATCATCTGAGCTCAAGCGTTTGGACATCGGGATTGCAGCTCTCTCTGAGGTTCGGAGACCGGATTGCGGCGAGATAATGGTGGGTGGTTACACCTACTATTGGTCTGGTCGCTCTGATGGTTACCATACCCAAGGAGTTGCTGTAGCTGTGTCCAATAAGCTGACCCCAATGATAATTGAGGTAACACCGGTCAACGAGCGTATTATGAGATTAAGGATTCGTCACTCCTTAGGTGTCATTTCCCTGGTCTCTGTTTATGCTCCGACTGAGGCGAGTGATCTCACCGTGAAGGATGCATTCTACGCCACACTCGAGTCTGTGGTTGATCAGTGCCCCAGACGAGATACACTTCTAGTCTTGGGGGATTTCAATGCATCGACTGGAACTGATAGGGACGGTTATGAGGTGTGTGTTGGTCCCCATGGGTCAGGAACTATGAACCAGAATAGCACTAAGTTCCTTGACTTTGCAAGAAGTCATGGAAGTAGGGTAAGAATACTGGTTCTGGCTCACTTTTCCCCATGTAAATGAATGGGGGATTTTCAGCCATGAAATTTTTCTTTTTTTTCCCCTAAAAAAATAAATCCCCTTTTTAGCCCAAGGTATATTTATTTGTCTCCCCTTTTAACCTGGAGCCTGGTGTTGGCTTAGTGGTTAGGGTGGTGGCTTGGGATCCCAGGGTCCTGAGTTCAAATCCCGTTGGCTGCTGAATTAACACCAGGGGTTTGACTCAGCCTGCCATCCTTCCGAGCTCGGCAAAATGAGTGCCAGTGTACTGGTCCCGGTGTATGCCCCGGTTAGAATAGGTGTACCATATCCCTGTGTGTCGTAAGAGGCGACCAGGGTTGGTGTCAGGAAGGGCATCCGGCCATAAAACATTGCCTCAAGAAAAAGCCAAACCCCTGCACAGCAGGGAAAAATGGCTGTAAAAACGGTCATTTTTTTATTTCCCCTTTTAACCTAGGGGCTCTCTATTCAAATAGCCCATACAACAAGATAAAGATTTGTTAAAGGTGATTCTAAAGAAATATCTGAAACGCCTAAGCCCCGGGGCACTCTTTATCAAATAACCCATACAACAAGATAAAGATTTGTTAAAGGTGATTCGAAAGAAATATCTGAAACGTCTAAGCCTCGGGGCACTCTTTATCAAATAACCAATGCATATTGTTTAGCTCACTCATTGAACCTATAAACATTTGTTCATTCTCAAATTCCTTCAATAGTTTAATTTTCTTTGCACAATAATCCCCATCTAAAATATTGAAAAACAAAACATTTGAATCTTTATATTTTTTAAGATACCCCTTTTGTGCCATTACGAAATGATAAACTTCTCTTAATGATCTCATCTGACCACCTCCTGAGTTGCATATCATTTTGATATTGTAGTAAATTATTTTTCCATTGTTCAATTGATAACCATCAAATTTTTCAGTCCATTCAAACATATTTATTATTTTCTTTACATCCTCTAACTTATTGGTTTTTAAATTGATTCGCATATTTGTTTTATTTACCTTTGTTTTAGATATTTTTTCAATAAGACTTATTTGATATTTTTCACATTCATTATGTTTTCCATTTATATACCAAGACTGAGATTTTCTCCACTCTTTAGTTTGACTAATACTTGGTTCGACCATTTATATATTGTGAAAAACGCGGCGGAAGCCCTTAAAAACCCTAACCCATCTTCCCATCGTTAAAACTTGTGTCCATATGGAACACAATCTATTCTATTCACTCTATCATACAATACCCATATGGAACACAATCTATTTTATACACTCTATCATACAATATCCATATGGAACACAATCTATTCCATTATCTAAAATAAATCTCTTATCATCAAAGGCTCCTAATGCCTTTTTATTTACTTCTTCACTATATATCTTATGTTTATAACTTCTTATTGTATTCATTTTCCTATATTCTTCTTTCTTATTCATCAAACAATTATAATAATTTCTAAAAGTTATTGATTTCTTTATTACATATTTCTTTATTCCCTTTAACCTTTTATCAATCTGATC
>NW_028223925.1:0-3000 GCF_056783735.1 Eptatretus burgeri
GAGGGGGTGACGTGTTTTTAACAAGTTGGGTTGAGGTGTTTTTAATTATGCGGTGGTGAAGTGTTTTTAATATTGTGTGGTGCGGTGTTTTTCATTATGCGGTGGTGAAGTGTTTTTAATAATGTGTGGTGAGGTGTTTTTAATTATGCGGTGGTGAAGTGTTTTTAATAACGTGGGGGTAAGGTGTTTTTAACAAAGTGGGGGTGAGGTGTTTTTAATAATGTGGGGTTGAGGTGTTTTTAATAACGTGGGGGTTAGGTGTTTTTAACAAAGTGGGGGTGAGGTGTTTTTAACATCGTGGGGGTGAGGTGTTTTTAACATCGTGGGCGTGAGGTGTTTTTAACATTGTGGGGGTGACGTGTTTTTAACATCGTGGGGTGAGGTGTTTTTAATAACGTGGGGGTGAGGTGTTTTTAACAAAGTGGGCGTGAGGTGTTTTTAACATATTGGGGGTGAGGTTTTTTAATAACGTGGGGGTGAGGTGTTTTTAATAACGTGGGGGTGAAGTGTTTTTAACAACGTGGGGTTGAGGTGTTTTAACGTGTGGGTGAGGTGTTTTTAACAATGTGGGGGTGAGGTGTTTTTAACAACGTGGGGTGAGGTGTTTTAAATTACGTGGGGGTGAGGTGTTTTTGACAACGTGGGGGTGAAGTGTTTTTTAATGACGTGGGGTTGCGGTGTTTTTAATAACGTGGGGTTGCGGTGTTTTTAATAACATGGGGGTGCGGTGTTTTTAATTATGTGGTGGTGAAGTGTTTTTAATAATGTGGAGGTGAGGTGTTTTAAAATGCAGCAGTGAGAGTGTTGTCACTCACATAGCGGTGAGGTGTTTTTAATTACATGGAGGTGAGGTGTTTTAATAATGTAGCGGTGAGAGTGTTGTCACTCACATAGCGGTGAGGTGTTTTTTATAACATCGCGGTGAGGTGTTTTTAATCATAATATGGAAGTGAGGTGTTTTTAATAATGTAGTGGTGAGGTGTTCTTAATAATGTGGCGGTGAGGTGTTTCTAAGAATGTGGGCGTGAGGTGTTTTTAATTATGTGGTGGTGAAGTGTTTTTAATAACGTGGGGGTGAGGTGTTCTTAATAATGTGGCGGTGAGGTGTTTTTAAGAATGTGGGGGTGAGGTGTTTTTAATTATGTGGTGGTGAAGTGTTTTTAATAACGTGGAGGTGAGGTGTTTTTAATAACGCGGAGTTGACGTGTTTTTAATAAAGTGGGGATGAGGTGTTTGTAATAACGTGGTGGTTAGGTGCTTTTAATAACGTAGCGGTGAGGTGTTTTTAATAACATGGCGCTGAGGTGTTTTCTCATAACGTGGAAGTTTGATGTTTTTAATAATGTAGAGGTGAAGTGTTTTTAATAATGTGGCGGTGAGGTGTTTTAACTGACATAGCGGTGAGGTATTTTTTAATAACATGATGGTGAGGTGTTTTTAATAACGTGGAGGTGAGGTGTTTTTAATAACGTAGCGCTGAGGTGTTTTTAATAACGTAGCGGTGAGGTGTTTTTAATAACATGGCGCTGAGGTGTTTTTCATAACGTGGAAGTTTGATGTTTTTAATAATGTAGAGGTGAAGTGTTTTTAATTACGTGGTGGTGAGGTGTTATTAATAATATAGCGGTGAGGTGTTTTTAATAATGTAGCGATGAGGTGTTTTAACTGACATAGCGGTGAGGTATTTTTTAATAACATGATGGTGAGGTGTTTTTAATAACGTGGGGGTGAGGTGTTTTTAATAACGTGGAGGTAAGGTGTTTTTAATAACGTAGCGCTGAGGTGTTTTTAATAACGTGGTGGTGAGGTGTTTTTAACAACATGGAAATGAGGTGTTTTTAATAACGTGGTAGTGAGGTGTTTTTAATAACGTAGCGGTGAGGTGTTTTTAATAACGTGCTAGTGAGGTGTTTTTAATAACATAGCGGTGAGGTGTTTTTAATAACATGGCGCTGAGGTGTTTTTAATAACGTGGTGGTGAGGTGTTTTTAACAACATGGCAATGAGGTGTTTTTAATAATGTGGAAGTGAGGTGTTTTTAATAATGTAGTGGTGAGGTGTTTTTAACAACATGGCAATGAGGTGTTTTTGATAACGTGGTAGTGAGGTGTTTTTAATAACGTAGCGGTGAGGTGTTTTTAATAACGTGCTAGTGAGGTGTTTTTAATAACGTAGCGGTGAGGTGTTTTTAATAACATGGCGCTGAGGTGTTTTTAATAACGTGGTGGTGAGGTGTTTTAATAATATAGCGGTGAGAGTGTTGTCACTCACATGGCGGTGAGGTGTTTTTTTATAACATCGCAGTGAGGTGTTTTTAATCATAATGTGGAGGTGAGGTGTTTTTAATAACGCGGAGTTGACGTGTTTTTAATAAAGTGGCGATGAGGTGTTTGTAATAACGTGGTGGTGAGGTGGTTTTAATAACGAAGCGGTGAGGTGTTTTTAATAACATGGTGCTGAGGTGTTTTTTCATAACGTGGAAGTTTGATGTTTTTAATAGTGTAGAGGTGAAGTGTTTTTAATAATGTAGCGGTGAGGTGTTTTAACTGACATAGCGGTGAGGTATTTTTTAATAACACGATGGTGAGGTGTTTTTAATAACGTGGAGGTGAGGTGTTTTTAATAACGTGGCGGTGAGGTGTTTTTAATAACGTAGCGCTGAGGTGTTTTTAATAACGTGGTGGTGAGGTGTTTTTAATAACGTAGCGCTGAGGTGTTTTTAATAACGTAGCGGTGAGGTGTTTTTAATAACATGGCGCTGAGGTATTTTTTCATAACGTGGAAGTTTGATGTTTTTAATAATGTAGAGGTGAAGTGTTTTTAAATACGTGGTGGTGAGGTGTTATTAATAATATAGCGGTGAGGTGTTTTAACTGACATAGCGGTGAGGTATTTTTTAATAACATGATGGTGAGGTGTTTTTAATAACGTGACGGTGAGGTGTTTTTAATAAAGTGGGGCTGAGGTGTTTTTAATAACGTGGTGGTGAGGTGTTTTTAA
>NW_028223926.1:0-3000 GCF_056783735.1 Eptatretus burgeri
TGTTCCAAACCTCAATAAGACAGATCTGTGACATTCTATCTTCATGCATCACTATGAAGTAGCCCTAATGGAATGCCATACACTTCAGGTGGCTGTTTGTGGAAGTGGAGCCAAGGCATCCAGAGTTGATCGCCCACGAGCTGGCCAAGCAGGTGTGGCCCTGCTTACGTCTGGTTCATATACACCAAGACCTAAGTGGAAAGTAGGTGTTCTCTCTTCCCTGCATGAAACAGCATTTCCCTGAACAACCAACACGTGAGATAGATTTATGTTCAAAAGTTACTGAAAAACAAGTAAAAAAAACCCATAAAATGTCAGCCCCCGTTGTTTTAGTAATCTTGCTGTATGGAGTTAAAGGGCTAGCCCATATTTATGTACAATTAAAATGGCCGCCAGTCTACCAGTCAGCCATCTATGATCAGATCCCAAAATAAAGTTAGGTGAAAATGTATGCCATGGTGTACTGGGCATGCGCCAAGTTTGAACAAAATCGGACATACATGTCGGAGAAATGGTTGGGGACACGTTTCAGTAACAAAATGGCTGCTAGTCGGCCATCTTGGATCTGATCTTGAAAAACTGACGTGCTTATGCAAGCCATCATTCATTATCTGGGTGTCAAGTTTGAAGAGTTGCGGTTTTTGGAACCGCATGCAAACAGCAGGTAGGTGTCCCAGGACAGTTATTCCATTATTATACATGTAGATAGTCCCCTTCCTTTTGTTTAAGGCCCGGTCACACCTTGACGTTTTAGCCAACGTATGCCGATTTTTGAATTTTTTTTCTAAAACGCTGGCACACGTTGAATACGTTATGGGTAAGTTTTGATAACATTGAGAGCACGCTGAAAAACACTGCCATACGTCGTTGTACGTTGGCTTTAAACGTTGTACTTTTTGGTTGTCCTCAAATTTTTTCATGCTTGAAATTTCACGACGTATGCCGGCGTATGACTCACACGTTCCGCTACACTGGCCACAAGTTGTATGTACGGTGTGCGATCGTTGACAGACGTCAACACATGCTACTTGTAAGTTAATCATAAGTTGAGACACGCCGAGGTAATGTTTAGCGTACCCGAAACTTATTTCTAACCTATGATTAACGTGTTGTTGGCACGTTACGCGATCGTTGCCACACATCGACAGACGTTACTTTTAAGTTACTCATAGGCTGAAAGACGTCGGTATAATGGATCGTCCTTGCGTCAGCGTCCACGGCCACGGCCAGGACACTTATTTGCAGCATTCTTCAAACTTTTCTTCGGCATGACGAGGATGTTCACACTTCGATGTCTAGCTTGGCTATGATTCCAATTGTCCATCGGCAGCGTCTATTTAAAATAGTCGAGTTTGAGCGTTTTAACACGTTCAGAAGAAACGCTTCAAATTTCAAAACCCCAGCGTCAAAAAACAAAGGCGAGTGACAGCAATTTAAATCGTTCATTGTAAACAATGAAAATAGTTGAGTGGTACCGTTTAAAAGTCGTTGAGTGTAAAAAAAATCCAATTGTTGAGCACAAGCGTCTACTTTCAATAGTGGAGATGCAGCCATTTAAATCGTTGAGTTTATCATTTAAATCGTTAAACGCAAGGACGATCCATCATAACCCACACCCTCCCCCTCACACTCACCTACTACTGCCAACATGAACAAACTACGACTAATACTAATACTAATACTGATACTGATACTGTTACTGCTGACATGGACATCGACTCAAAAAGGACTCAAACACTGTTGGGTTCCCCTTTTATGAGCAGCATTTTTATATACCAATTCCCAAAACCGCTGGGAACACGTCTTTATATGGCAGTTGTAAGCTAGAAACACGTTAATTTATTTATTTTTGTCGAGCGGAAGACGTCATTGGAATACGTCTACATACGTCGATGTGTGTTGGGACTACGTAAAGAATTGGTTCAAAGCACGTCAAAAATAAGTTTCGCGTAAAAAAGACATTACCGCGACGTGTTTCGACTTATGAGTAGCTTAAGGCCCGGTCACACCTTGACGTTTTAGCCAGCGATGGAAACGTATTAAAATGTATGTAAAACGCTGGCTTACGTTGAACTTTTGATGTTTTTTTTTAAAGATTCGGACGTATTCATAGCGACTTGCTCTTATGTATAACGCATTGGTAACGGACACAGAACGTTTCGTTGTGTTATAGATAACTTATACCAACGAATGCTGAACCTGTTGTCGGCCTACACAACCGATGCCCAACGATAGTCTAACTTAGGCATAGCGCGTTGCACGCATCGCCGACGATGTCATGACGTAGCCTATTAAAAGGCTGACGCACAACGATTCGAATCATAACTGCCGTAGAAATGGAAGTGACAATATCGCGGTCACACCTTGGCGATCTTGCCAGCGTATGCCGACCTAAGAAAAATGTGTCTAAAACGTTGGGGCACGTCAAATACGGTATGAGTAAGTTTGGTATACGTGAGTAGAATGCTAAAGTACGCTATCATACGTCGTAGTAAGTAGAGTAGGTCAAGAAATTTTAAACATGTTCAAAATTTTTGGACGTACTCGGCGTATGACACACGTTCCGCATGCGATGGGGATAAGTTTTACACACAATATGCGGACGCTTACACACGTCCACAAACGCTACTTATAAGCTACTCATAAGTCGAAACACGTCGCGGTAATGTCTTTTTTACGCGAAACTTATTTCTAACTTATGTTTGACGTGCTTTGAACCAATTCTTTACGTAGTCCCAACACACATCGACGTATGTAGACGTATTCCAATGACGTCTTCCGGTCGACAAAAATAAATAAATTAACGTGTTTCTAGCTTACAACTGCCATATAAAGACGTGTTCCCAGCGGTTTTGGGAATTGGTATATAAAAATGCTGCTCATAAAAGGGGAACCCAACAGTGTTTTCGAGTCCTTTTTGAGTCGATGTCCATGTCAGCAGTAACAGTATCAGTATCAGGATTAGTATTAGTATTAGTAGTAGTTTGTTCATGTTGGCAG
>NW_028223927.1:0-3000 GCF_056783735.1 Eptatretus burgeri
CATAACAACAACATCGACCTCACTCTCCCTCAATAACATCGACCTGCAAAACAACATAAACCTCAATCTCCCTCCATAACATCGACATACAAAACAACATCGACCACATTCTCCCTCCATAACATCGACCTACAAAACAACAACATCTACCTTACTCTCCCTCCATAACATCGACCAACATAACAACAACATCGACCTCACTCTCCCTCAATAACATCGACCTGCAAAACAACATAAACCTCAATCTCCCTCCATAACATCGACATACAAAACAACATCGACCACATTCTCCCTCCATAACATCGACCTACATAACTACAACATCAACCTCACTATCCCTCCATAACATCAACCGACATAACAACAACATCGACCTCACTCTCCCTCGGTAACATCGACCAACAAAACAACAAAATCAATCTCACTCTCCCTCCATAACATCGACCTACAAAACAACAACATCGACCTCACTCTCCCTCCATAACATCGACTTACATAATAACAACATCGACCTCACTCTCCCTCCATAACATCGACCTACAAAACAACAACATTGACCTCACTCTCCCTCTATAACATTGACCTACATAACAACAACATCGACCTCACGCTCGCTCCATAACATTGACCGACAAAACAACATCATCGACCAAACTCTCCCTCCATAACAACGACTGACAAAACAACATCGACCTCACGCTCCCTCCATAACATCGACCTACATAACAACAACATCGACCTCACTCTCCCTCAATAACATCGACCTGCAAAACAACATAAACCTCAATCTCCCTCCATAACATCGACATACAAAACAACAACATCGACCACATTCTCCCTCCATAACATCGACCTACAAAACAACAACATCGATCTCACGATCCCTCCAGAAAATCGACCTCCATCACAACAACATCGACCTCACTCTCCCTCCATAACATCGATCTACATAATAACAACATCGACCTCACTCTCCCTCCATAACAACGACCTACAAAACAAGAACATCGACCTCACGCTCCCTCCATAACATCGACCCACAAAACAACAACATCGACCTCACTCTCCCTCCATAACATCGACCTACATAACTACAACATCAACCTCACTATCCCTCCATAACATCGACCTACATAACAACAACATCGACCTCACTCTCCCTCGATAACAACGACCAACAAAACAACAACATCAACCTCACTCTCCCTCCATAACATCGACCTACAAAACAACAATATCGACCTCGCTCTCCCTCCATAACATCGACTTACATAATAACAACATCGACCTCACTCTCCCTCCATAACATCGACCTACAAAACAACAACATCGACCTCACTCTCCCTCTACAACATCGACCTACAAAACAACATCGATGTCACTGTCCCTCCACAACATCGACCAACAAAACAACAACATCAACCTCACTCTCCCTCCATAACATCGACCTACAAAACAACAACATCGACCTCACTCTCCCTCCATAACATCGACTTACATAATAACAACATCGACCTCACTCTCCCTCGATAACAACGACCAACAAAACAACAACATCAACCTCACTCTCCCTCCATAACATCGACCTACAAAACAACAACATTGACCTCACTCTCCCTCTATAACATTGACCTACATAACAACAACATCGACCTCACTCTCGCTCCATAACATTGACCGACAAAACAACATCATCGACCAAACTCTCCCTCCATAACAACGACCGACAAAACAACATCGACCTCACGCTCCCTCCATAACATCGACCTACATAACAACAACATCGACCTCACTCTCCCTCAATAACATCGACCTGCAAAACAACATAAACCTCAATCTCCCTCCACAACATCGACAAACAAAACAACATCGACCACATTCTCCCTCCATAACATCGACCTACATAACTACAACATCAACCTCACTATCCCTCCATAACATCGACCTACATAACAACAACATCGACCTCACTCTCCCTCGATAACAACGACCAACAAAACAACAACATCAACCTCACTCTCCCTCCATAACATCGACCTACAAAACAACAACATCGACCTCACTCTCCCTCCATAACATCGACTTACATAATAACAACATCGACCTCACTCTCCCTCTATAACATCGACCTACAAAACAACATCGATGTCACTGTCCCTCCACAACATCGACCAACAAAACAACAACATCGACCTCACTATCCCTCCATAACATCTCCCTAAATTACAACAACATCAACCTCACTCTCCCTCTATAACATTGACCTACATAACAACAACATCGACCTCACTCTCGCTCCATCACATTGACCGACAAAACAACATCATCGACCAAACTCTCCCTCCATAACAACGACCGACAAAACAACAACATCGACCTCACTCTCCCTCCATAACATCGACTTACATAATAACAACATCGACCTCACTCTCCCTCCATAACATCGACCTACAAAACAACAACATTGACCTCACTCTCCCTCTATAACATTGACCTACATAACAACAACATCGACCTCACGCTCCCTCCATAACATCGACCTACATAACAACAACATCGACCTCACGCTCCCTCCATAACATCGACCCACATAACAACAACATCGACCTCACTCTCCCTCAATAACATCGACCTGCAAAACAACATAAACCTCAATCTCCCTCCATAACATCGACATACAAAATAACAACATCAGTAGGGTAAGAATACTGATTCTGGCTCACTTTTCCCCATGTAAATGAATGGGGGATTTTCAGCGATTTCCTTTTTTTTCCTTAAAAATAAACCCCCTTTTTATCCCAAGGTATATTTATTTGTCTCCCCTTTTAACTTGGAGGTTGAACCTCATTGAATTGAACACCTGGGGGTTGAACAGCTCACTCATTGAACCTATAAAGATTTGTTCATTCTCAAATTCCTTCAATAGTTTAATTTTCTTTGCACAATAATCCCCATCTAAAATATTGACAAACAAAACATTTGAATCTTTATATTTTTTAA
>NW_028223928.1:0-3000 GCF_056783735.1 Eptatretus burgeri
ACGACCCGTGACGCGTCGAGTGAAATATTTTTTATACAATCTTAAAACGTCTCCAAAACATCCGATTTTTACCAGAATTTCGACAACCGAGTTTTAAGCGTCCCAAGCGATCGCAAAAACCGGACAAAATTAAAATCGAAGTTAAAACGAACCGTAACGTCGAGCAAAGCAAAAATACTCCATTTCTCCACATTAATTTACGGAATTATGTTTGACCTCACTGTGAGCTTGACCGTTGACCGATTTTGACCAAAATCAAATCAGCGCTCGCCATCACGCTCCTGAATCACGTGGTGTAATTTGACATTGGTAGCTTCTTCTGTTCTTGAGTTATCATTTTTTGGATGTTTGACCTCACTGTGACCTTGACCTTTGACCGATTTTGACCAAAATCTAATCAGCACTAGACATCACCCTCCCGAATCATGTGGTGTAATTGGCATTGGTAGCTCCTTCCGTTCTCGAGTTATCGTGCCTACAAACAAACAAACAAGCAGTCACAGACTGGTACTTACAAAATCGTTAACTTGACCTCTGACTTTGTCTCATAAAAGCTGTCTCTGGAGAAGGTAGCGCCGCAAACCAGAAGTTTCCACAATGATTCTGTACCAAACCATCAAAATTCGAATGTTTTGGATGTTTGACCTCACTGTGACCTTGACCTTTGACACATTTTGACCAAATTCTTATCAGCACTAGCCATCACCCTCCTGAATCACGTGGTGTAATTTGACATTGGTAGCTTCTTCCGTTCTCGAGTTATCTGTACCAAACCATCAAAAATCGAATATGTGACCTCACTGTGACCTTGACCTTCGACCGATTTTGACAAAAATCTAATCAGCACTCGCCATCACCCTCCTGAATCACGTGGTGTAATTTGACATTGGTAGCTTCTTCCGTTCTCGAGTTATCGTGCCTACAAACAAACAAACAAACAAGCAGTCATAGACTGGTACTTACGAAATCGTCAACTTGACCTCTGACCTTGTCTAATTAAAGCTGTCTCGAGAGAAGGTAGCGACGCAAACCAGAAGTTTCTACGATGATTCTGTACCAAACCATCAAAATTCGAATGTTTTGGATGTTTGACCTCACTGTGACCTTGACCTTTGACCGATTTTGACCAAAATGTAATCAGCGCTAGCCATCACCCTCCTGAATCACGTGGTGTAATTTGACATTGGTAGCATCCTCTGTTCTCGAGTTATCATTTTTTGGACGTTTGACCTCACTGTGGCCTTGACCTTTGACCGATTTTGACCAAAATCTAATCAGCACTCGCCATCACCTTCCTGAATCACGTGATGTAATTTGACATTGGTAGCTTCTTCCGTTCTCGAGTTATCATGCCTACAAACAAACAAACAAGCAGTCAGAGACTGGTACTAACGAAATCGTCAACTTGACCTCTGACTTTGTCTCATAAAAGCTGTCTCTGGAGAAGGTAGCGACGCAAACCAGAAGTTTCTACGATGATTCTGCACCAAACCATCAAAAATTGAATTTTTGACCTCACTGTGACCTTGACCTTTGACCGATTTTGACCAAAATCTAATAAGCTAGCCATCACCCTCCTGAATCACGTGGTTTAATTTGACAATGGTAACTTCTTCCGTTCTCGAGTTATCTGTACCAAACCATCAAAAATCGAATATTTGACCTCACTGTGACTTTGACCTTTGACCGATTTTGACTAAAATCTAATCAGCACTAGCCATCACCCTCCTGAATCACGTGGTGTAATTTGACATTGGTAGATTCTTCCGTTCTCGAGTTATCGTGCCTACAAACAAATAAACAAACAAACGGAAGTCATCAATATACTTACGAAATCTAAGTAACAATAATAAACAAACACACAAACAATCAAACAGAAACGGAAGTGATCAATATACTTACGAAATCTTTAGATTTAGAAAGTAACAAACAGCAAGTGAAAGGGTGGGTTAGTTAAGGTTCATGGGGGTAATAAGGACCATGGGTCAAGATGGGAGATGACATGCTTTCTCTTTTCTTGCTTTCTGGAGAAAGGAAATTTGCCCTCTTCTCTCCAGGTCTTCAGTTATCTAGTTCCATCAAGTCGTTGCCAACTTCCGGTGACATTCACAATCAGATTGCTCCAAACATCCCTGTCCTGCACTCCCTCCTGAAGCTCTCATAGACGCAGCTTACCCTGTCCATCCAGCACATACAACTTCTGCCTCTTCCTCTTCTTCCCTCAATCTGACCCAGCTTGGTTTACTTCTCCAGATTTTCATTTTCTGCACCCATGATGTGTCCAAAATATGAGTGTTTTCTATTTTAGCATCAGCACTTCTAATGTACATTTGTGGTCCAATTTATTCAAGCACGATTGGTTTGTTCTTCTGGCAGTCCAAGGAATTTTGAACACGAGTCTCAAAAAACCACATTTCAAAACTGTCAATCTTCTTCCCTCTTCACTGTGCATGCGACACACATCCGTACCTTGCAACGGTAAACGGAGCATTCACCAGCCGCTACTTGGTTTGTGTCGTCACATCTTCGTCTTTCCAGATGTTTATCAATCCTGACATTGCTGTTCTCACCAACATCAACTGTCTGTTAACTTCTCCTCCACATTCTCCACTCACTTCTATCTTAGAACCCAGGAAGATGATACTTTCCTTTATTGCCACATGATAGTCTCCCAATCCTAACACATCAATCTTCTCAGTTGGTAAGATTTTAGTATTTTTTTAGGTTTAAATAAAGACCAGGTTTTTCACTTTCCACATCCATCCATACTCTATACAGAGCATTGGTGCTGCTGAAGCAGTCTCCTGGGCTATTGGGCACAATCCTGGATGGGTCGACTGTCTGCAGCAGTTTCGTCAAGTCCTCTTTACTGTCTACCAACAGAGTGGTAGCATAAGATCCAAAAGCTCAGAGTAAGACTTTCAGTTCTGGCGACCTCAGCCACTAGATTTCCTTGCGGGTTTGATCCATTCACATCATAACGACCAGTCTTCAAAAGCA
>NW_028223929.1:0-3000 GCF_056783735.1 Eptatretus burgeri
CTATCCCCTGCCTAGGATTGACGATACCCTCGACGCCGTTGCAGGCTCTAAATGGTTCTCAACTTTGGACCTCAAGAGTGGGTATTGGCAGGTGGAGATGGATAAGACGGGGAAGGAGAAAACGGCATTTTCCACAGGGAAGGGACTGTATCAGTTCACTGTGATGCCGTTCGGCTTGTGTAACGCCCCCGCCACCTTTGAGAGACTGATGGAGCGTGTACTCGGCGGCATGCCGTGGCAGTCATGCCTGGTGTATCTGGATGACGTCCTGGTACACGCTAAAACATTCACCCAGGAGATAGCCAATTTGGACCAGGTGTTTGGGCACCTCAGGCAGGCAGGGCTGAAATTGAGCCCAGAGAAATGCACTTTGTTCACGACAGAGGTGGCCTATCTCGGACACGTGATAGGCCGCGAGGGGGTGAAGACCGACCCCGGAAAAATTACAGCGGTAGAGGAGTGGCCCGTACCTACAACTGTCAAACAGGTACGGGGCTTTTTGGGACTTTGCTCCTACTACCGGCGTTTCGTGGCAAACTTTGCGGAGATAGCCAGGCCCCTTCACCGGTTGACGGAGAAGGGGTTGAGATTTAATTGGACGGAGGAGTGCCAGGAGGCCTTCCTCAAATTAAAGGGGTATTTGACATCCGCACCTGTTTTAGCGTACCCCACCGATGACGGGATGTATACCCTGGACACGGATGCAAGCCAGGAAGGATTGGGAGCAGTCTTGTCCCAGACACAGGGGGGCGTAGAAAGAGTGATCGCGTATTACAGTCGGGCCATGAGTAGGCCCGAACGAAATTATTGCGTAACTCGCAAGGAACTATTGGCTATGCTGTCTGCCGTGGGCCATTTCCACCCGTACTTGTACGGGAGGAAATTTTTGGTTCGAACTGACCATTCCTCCTTGCAATGGCTCTTACGGTTCAAGGAACCGGAAGGCCAGATTGCAAGGTGGTTGGAAAAAATTGCAGCAGTACGATTTCAGTGTGGTCCATAGAGCCGGTAAGGCTCATGGGAATGCCGATGCGCTCTCTCGACGCCCCTGTCTGAGGGAAAACTGCAAATATTGTACGAGACATGAGGAGAGGGACCAATTGACAGACGCCTCCCCGAAACTCCCAGTCCGTGCGGCCCGGGTGGTAGGCCCAACTTTGCCACTAACCGCGGGAGAGGAATTTGGTGGATTGGCATGGAGCACGGCCCAGCGGGAAGACCCCGTGCTAGGGCCAGTGTACAAATGGGTCCAGGAAAACAGGAGGCCCAGTGGGGAGGAAATCGCCCCATTCGGGGCGCGAACAAAGGCATACTGGGCTCAGTGGAGGACCCTAGAAATGAGGGACAACATCTTGTATCGCAAGTGGGTGGAGATTCCTTCTGAACAAACTTCTTGGCTGGTGATAGTCCCTGATGGGTTTAAGACCCAAATTTTGAAACAGGTGCATGGTACCCGCGCCGGCGGCCATTTGGGCAGGACCAAAACAAAATCTCGGGCCCGCCGGCGGTTCTATTGGGTTAACATGGGCGCGATGTACAGGCTGGGGGTCGAGCATGCGACGCCTGTACTGCAAAAAAGGGACCGCCACAGAGGATGAGGGCCCCACTCCAACTACATCAGGTTGGGGCTCCCCTGGAGCGAGTGGCCATGGACATTTTGGGACCACTGCCCCCCACTCGCCAGGGTAATAAGTACGTCCTCGTAATTATGGACTATTTCACCAAATGGCCAGAAGCCTTTGCCCTTCCCAGCCAGGAAGCAGGGGTTGTGGCCAAGGCCTTCGTAGAAGGATTTACATGCCGGTATGGGATTCCGCAGGAGCTGCACACGGACCAGGGACGAAATTTTGAGAGTGAATTACTAAAAGAGGTGTGCAGGCTCCTGGAAATTCGAAAAACATGGACAACGCCCCTGAGACCACAGTCTGATGGCATGGTGGAGAGGTTCAACAGGACCCTGGTCCAACAGTTGGCCCTCTTCACCGCCACTAACCAGGAGGACTGGGACGAACACTTTCCATACCTCCTGATGGCCTATCGCGCGTCCCAGCACGGGTCTACCGCATGTAGTCCGGCGCTGTTGATGTATGGACGGGAACTGTGAAGCCCCGTCGATTTATTGTGCGGTCCGACGCCTGAGTGGCTTGATAGGCCCCCGGGGGAGGGCTATGCCCGTCGGTTGGAGGAGGGCTTGGAGAAGGTCCACGCCTTCGCACGACACCAGCTCCAACAGGCGGGCATAAAGATGAAGCGCAGGTACGACCACCGGAGCCAGGTGAGCAAATACCCACCGGGGGCAAAGATTTGTTTCTTTAACCCCCGGCGAAGGAAGGGCAGATGCCCGAAGCTCACCTCACCTTGGCAGGGCCCGGGGGTCGTCCTGGCGCACGTCAGTGACGTGGTCCTAAAAATTAAAATGGGACCACGAGCCCTCCCTCGGATCGGCCACGCGGACCGCCTGAGGCCTTACAAGGGCGACCTTACGCCCTCATGGATATGTCTTGCCGGAGGAGTCGGTGCTGGAACAGCCGCTCCCCCAGAGGCGCAGGGCTCTCAGAGTCTTGCGACGAGTTCACGAGCCCAGTAGGAAGGGAGGAAATTCCCCCCCTTGGGAAATTGATTTTTGGGACATTCGAGGACAGTGACAGACTTGTGAATGTGTAGTGGGGACGTAGCTTAGCTACGTAGTGTTAAATGGCGCGTGCTGTCGTTTAAGGGACGACGTGGGAGCACGAGTTAGTTAGGGGATGTAGTTAGGAGGATGGCAGAGTTCAGTGGTGTGTGTGTTGAAGAGTTGGTGAGTGAAGTGGAAGCATGTGCTTGGTGAGTGAGTGAGGCCAGCGGGTCTGTGTGAGTGGAGCGAATGGGGAATGCATGGTGCGATGAGTGATTGGGGGGAGGAGTGATTCCCGCCCAAGGGACCCCGGGGTCAGTATAAAGTGAGTTAGGGGGTTAGTCAAATTGAAAAATGGAGGTCGTTTTGTTGTTGGTGGGTGTGTA
>NW_028223930.1:0-3000 GCF_056783735.1 Eptatretus burgeri
AAGCTGAGTCGTTTGTCAAGATGTTGAAGCGGGCTTTCCGCAGGGGGGGGGTGTTGCACCTGTGCAGACGGTGGTCGATGTCTTTTTGCTCCATTACAGGAACGCAGTTCATCCTGTCACGGGTGATTCGCCTGCCATTCGTCTCTATGGATGGGCATTGCAGTTCAGGCTGGATTTTCTGCGACCTGGAGGGTCAGGGAGTGGGGCAATGTCGCGTCCGACGTGGCTGCGCAGCTTCGAGGTGGGGCAGCGGGTAATGGTGCGCGATTACTTCCACGGTTCCCAATGGGTGCCGGCGGTGGTCTCTGTGGTGCTGGGGCCGGCGAATTGCATGGTGCGGATTGATGGTGGGGATGTGTGGAAGCGGCACATGGACCAAATGCATGATCGCTGTTCAGCGTCGCCCCCCCCACACCTCCCCGGACCGAACGATGCGGGACCCCCACCGGTAGTATCGCCGGCACCTGACGTTGTATCGCCGGGGCTGGTTGGGCCGACGCCAAGGGGGTCTTCGCCTGATGCCGTCCTACCTGGGGGCGTCGGGCAGGCTGGGCGGTCGGGGGTGGCTGGTGTTGCGGAAAGTGCGAGTCCGGCGAGGGTGTCACCTCGACCGAGCCGGGAGGCGTCAGAGCCTGGGCTGTCTGGCGGTGCTGCCCGTCCGAGGCGGGTCAGGGTGCGGCCGCGGTACTTGGAGGATTATGAGTGTTGATTGGTTTCAGATGGTCATGTTGTGATTGTCCGTTTGTCGTGTGACGGGTCATTTTACAAGGGGAGGAGTGTGCTGTGTCACGTGATTGGGTTTTCGTATATCATGCCTCGCCCGCGAGGGGTGGCAGGAGTGTACTTCTGGTCGCGCAATAACGCGGAGTTGATGCTGGCGCGCGTGCTTCTTGCGTCCCACTGCACCTCGTACACTCCAGTTACTGTCTGTGCAGGTTACTGTCTGTGCAGGTTATATATATATATATATATACATATATATATATATATATATATATATATATATATATATATATATATATATATATATATATATATATATATATATATATATATATATATATATATATATATTGTGACGTCCACGGGACTTGAACAGTCCCACCAACGTAGAATGAGCCGAAACGATGGAGGCGGTTTATTTATTTATAACCCAAACATGGCGGTTCTAATCGCTCTACCGCAAACGGGACGAGGAAAGTGGCACGAGTCGCTATTCACTGAGTTGATGATGTTTATTTGTTTTTATTATTAACCATAAATAACAAGACTCGGCAAGAAGAGGGATCCGGGGCGATTCGATGGGATGGTGTGGGATCGGGCGTGGGGAAAACACAGACAATTCCAATGAATATACAGATCTCAAACCCTCTAAGGCGCCAAGTACACACACACACACACACACACACACACACACACACACACACACACACACACACACACACACACACACACACACACACACACACACACACACACAACGTAGCTATTTCTGGTGGTCAGGCTGGACCGTGGTATGGACGCAACTGTCCCTGGATTGGCATCGGACGAGCTGGCCTTGCTCTCGTCAGGGGGGCAGGAGAAACCGTAGTGCTGTCGACCTCCTGGTCTTGGCCCAAATCCGCTCACAGCCGCCAGGGAACCAGTTCTGGCGCCAAATTGCGAGCAGGACAGGGAGGCAGGTCCGCCCGCCGTTCGACCCCGTACTCCGAGTCAGCAGAACCCCAGAGCCAACCAAGGTGAGGCACGAGGCTCAGCAAGGCTCCAAGACACGATGAAGAACACTATCGAATCAGCACAACAACAAGCACGCTCTCCGCGCAACAGCCTCCACACCAAAAAAACACGATCTTTTTGTTCCGATCTTCTTCCTCTTCCTTTTCGACCCCGAACAGAACCTTTTTATCCTCCCATCCTCGTCACTTCCAATCGAGCCGTTTTATTGGCCCACCGCCGTCGCCTTCCGCCAATCGTGATCACGGGGCGGAGCCATCCGCAGCACTGTCCTGTGACGTCACGGCCAGCCTCCAGAGAATACCAAAAGGGGTTTACGCAGACACACTTACCCCATCCCGTGTCCCTATCTAATTACGTGACAATTATCATTTCCCCCTTGAAGAAATGGACATTTAATAGACACCTTATCACCACTGAATTGGTACTTATTACATCGAGATCCTGGTACACTCGAACAGCATGGCATACCTAATTAAACATCCTAATTACCCTTTGAATGCATACCCCCCCTCAAACGTAACAATATATATATATATATATATATATATATATATATATATATATGTATATGTATATGTATATGTATATGTATATGTATATGTATATATATATATATATATATGTATGTATATATATGTATATATATATGTATATATATATATATGTATGTATGTATATATATGTGTATATATATATATATGTATATATATATATATGTATGTATGTATATATATGTGTATATATATGTATATATATATATATATATATGTATATATATATATATATATGTATATATATATATATATATATATATATATATATATGTATATATATATGTATATATATATATATATGTATATATACAGTGCCGGGCAAGGTCTTTGCTCGGATAATTCTTGATAGGGTTCGCCACCATCTGCTTGAGCACCAGCGTCCAGAGCAGTCAGGCTTTACACCAAAGAGGTCAACGATTGACCGTATCCTTGCTCTTCGTGTCCTCACTGAACGCAGACGAGAGTTTCGGCAGGGGCTGCTTGCAGCCTATGTTGATCTCTGTAAAGCGTTCGATTCAGTGAATCGGGATGTCCTCTGGAGGATTCTTGGTCTTCGTGGGGTGCCACCGAAACTGATCGATCTGATGTCTGAACTCTACTCTGGTACTGAGAGTGCTGTGAAGTGTGGTGGTACCGCCTCTGACTTATTTCCAGTTGTTACTGGAGTTCGTCAGGGATGTGTACTTGCCCCCACACTTTTCAGCACTTG
>NW_028223931.1:0-3000 GCF_056783735.1 Eptatretus burgeri
CTAAGGAGTGACGAATCCTTAATCTCATAATACGCTCGTTGACCGGTGTTACCTCAATTATCATTGGGGTCAGCTTATTGGACACAGCTACAGCAACTCCTTGGGTATGGTAACCATCAGAGCGACCAGACCAATAGTAGGTGTAACCACCCACCATTATCTCGCCGCAATCCGGTCTCCGAACCTCAGAGAGAGCTGCAATCCCGATGTCCAAACGCTTGAGCTCAGATGATAACAGAGACAGGTGATCATCCTCTCTTAGGGATAGGACATTCCAGGCACCCACCCGAAGGGACCGCCTCAGGTTAACCCAAGGAGACCGCCGTCTGGTGGACGACACCTCAGCACCACTCCGACACACTCTCCCGCAATCTGACCCAGGGATGTTACCCCGTGGTTTCCCTCCTATCAAAGATTGGGGGTCCCGAAGGCTTTGCCTCAATCTCATCATCCGGTGAGCTGCCCTGCGAAAGGAAGCTGCACAGGAGGTACTCCCACGGAGTGGGTTTTCAGATTTTTTTGCGTTTTTGCGTTTTGCGGAATGAAGCGTTTTACGGTGGCTGGAGTGCAAATCCTGCCACCAACCTCCTAATAAGAAGTAACCCAACTGCAGGAGGACGTCCGCAGACACAGTTGGGCACTAGATATGGATGGCCGTTGGCTCACAAGGAGCTCCTCCGCCCTTTGACAGGTTTTGTTTTTAATCCTGCTGGGTGTCCATATCCAAACACCCTCCTCACCAGAAAACCTGGTGGGGGAGACGGTTTAGTCGCCGACAACCCGACCATGGAACAGGTTAGTACAGGTTTACATGGTACCTGTAGCAGGTCACAGATCGAACCTGACCTGACAAAAACCTGACCTGACTTGAGGGTGGTCCTTTTCTTTTGCTTTGAGTGTATGTGTTGTCGGCGCCGTCTGTGAAGTAAAACTGTATAAGTGCTGCCGTGTGCTCGGTAGTCGGTTAGATCTGCATTGTTGCATTTGCTTTTTGTGTATTATTGTGCTTCTTCTTTTACATTTGCTTTTGGTGTAATTGTATATGTGTGCTTTCCGTTCATCGCGAAATAAATGTGCTTTATGTTGAACTGTTTTCCCGTTTCGCTTTGTCTTTTCCTTTATTGAATCTCCATCTTACTTCACGTAAAGGGTTGGTCGTGGGCAAATACGCCCGATAATTAATCGAACCGTCGAGGCCGACGATAACACCGCTCGGTTATCCCGATAGTACGGAACGGGTCGCTTAAAGTGGCCCGTGTCCGAAGTCGACCTGCGGCGAGGTGCGATCGCCCGGTCTACCCTCCGTGTGGGTACTTAGGTAGGTCGAATTTGGCGAGCAACCCTATCCCACGCGGGGGGCCGATTGGCACGATCGTGGTGAGGCCGAAAGGCCCACCCGTGACTAGTTCCCGGCGTTAGTCCGAGAGGGTCACGACGGGATTGTCCGTCCGGTGGGCGACGTGCCGCGATTCGAGTTACGTGGCCGTTCGCACGCCGGCGGGCGCGAATCGGCAACAATGGTGTCAGGTCGTGCGATATAAACTCATCGCCCTCCTCGCGGCACTGGTATCGGAGAATGGGAAAACGGGCTCTCCTGTCTCCAGCTAAATTCACGAGAATCGGTCCAGGGGTGAGAGGAGCGACCCCCGATTCCCTCCAAATTACGAGCGATTCAAATTAACCCTTGACGAGAAATAAGATGGCGTCTCAAGGCGAGCGGGAGCCGGGGGTATTAGAAATGTATATGTGTAGTAATGTAGGATCCATCGTCCAGGATGAAATCCCCGTGCAGGAAATGTTGGTTGTGCAGGAACACGAACTCGTCCAACTGAACCCAGAGCCCGAAATAGGTGCGGCGGCGGCCGCGGTGTATGACACCTCCCCTCCCCCTCTCCACCAAAAGCTCCCGATCCTGGCCGAATCGGCTCACCCAAGCGCACCCGACATGGCCCAGCTATTCGCCATGCTGGCGGCAATGACAGCGAGGATGGATACAAACACAAATGAAATGAAAAACGAAATAAAAGGCATGAACAAGCAAATGAACGAAATGAAAACGAAAATGGAAACAAACGCACTCGAAATGAAAAAACTGCGGGGTGAGACGCAGAACATGGGCCAAAGCCTGCAGGCGGGCATGAAGGCAGTGGCCAGGGAGCTCAAAATGGCGATTCCACGTGTGGGAGCGAACGAGCTGGGAGGGAGTGCAACGGCTGTCGGGCCCGCGGTGGAGGCGGGTAAGGAAAAAATAATTCGGGAGACAAGAGACGAGGTGAAAGTAATTGGGAGGGAGAGAAAAGAACAATTAATAAGGAAAGCAAGGATGAGTTACGCGGAGATCGTGAAAGAGCAAGGAGTGAAAAACAGGGAAGGACGGGAGCGACTTAAAGAGAAAGCAAGGTTGACCTACTTAAAGATAAGGGAAAGACGCCAGAAAGAAGCGGAGACTAATAGACAGGAGGGGACAACAGAAATTTATAAATGTATAGAGACACGGGAGACAGAAAAAATAGAGGAGAGACTGCATGATAATGACAAGGCGAGAGACGTACACACACACGGAGGTAGTGGAGGATAGTGAGGGTGAGCTCGCGGAGCGTGTAGGGACCCAGTGCGAGCAGCTGGATGGCCTCCTCCAGGAACGAGGGGAGGGAGTATGCCCCCTTGAGGCGAGTCACGACCAGGTGAGTTCGGTCGTGCTTTGCGAGTTCGAGGGGAGGAGTGCTGTGGACGGGTGCACGCCGAGCTTGGGGGGTATAGAGGCCCCGGAGACCCTTGTGGGGACACGAATCCCCAGTGTGGTTGTCCCGGTGTGTGTGGTGTCGAGGTGTGTGTTCACGAGTGTGGCGAAATGCGTGCTGCAACGCACGCATAGCGTGGGTGCAAGGGCGTGTGTGAGAGCGACCGGGTGGGTGACAAAGACCCCGTGTGTGGAAGCGACCCCGTGTGTGAGTGGTGTGGTGGCGAGTGTGCCGGAGTGCGTGCTTCCCAGCACGCCGT
>NW_028223932.1:0-3000 GCF_056783735.1 Eptatretus burgeri
TATATTTGTTTTCCTCATGAGTTTTGTAGAAAGTATCGATATTCGTTTACCTCATGAATGTTTGAATAAAGTATCGATGTTCGTTTACCTCATGAATGTTTGAAAAAAGTGTCAATATTTGTTTACCTCATGATTGTTTGTATAACGTGTCAATATTTGTTTCCCTCATGAGTGTTTGTATAAAGTGTCTATATTCGTTTATCTCATGAGTGTTTGTATAAAGCGTGTATATTTGTTCACCTCATACGTGTTTGTTTCAAGTGTCTAAATTTGTTTACCTCACAAGTGTTTGTATAAAGTGTCGAAATTTGTTTACCTCACAAGTGTTTGTATAAAGTGTCTTTCTTTGTTAACCTCATGAGTGTTTGTATAGAGTCTCTCGATTTATTTACCTCACGAGTGTTAATCTAAAGTGTCAACATTTGTTTACCTCACGAGTGTTTGTATAAAGTGTCAATATTTGTTTACCTCATGAGTGTTTGTATAAAGTGTCTTTATTCATTTCCCTCATGAATGTTTGTATAAAGTGTGTATAGTCGTTAACCTCATGAGTATTTGTATGAAGTGTCTTTCTTTGTTTACCTCGTGAATGTTTGTATAGAGTGTCTATATTTGTTTACCTCACGAGTGTTTGTATAAAGTGCCTATATTCGTTTACCTCATGATTGTTTGTATCAAGTGTCAATATTTGTTGACCTCATGAGTGTTTGCATAAAGTGTCAATATTTGTTCACCTCATACGTGTTTGTTTAAAGTGTCTATATTTGTTTACCTCATGAGTGTTTGTATTATGCGTCTATTTTTCCCCACATGATTGTTTGTATAAAATGTCTATATTCGTTTACCTCATGAATGTTTGTATAAAGTGTGTATATTCGTTTACCTTGTGAGTATTTGTATAAAGTGTCGAAATTTGTTAACCTCACGAGTGTGTGCAAAAATCGTCTATATTTGTTTTCCTCATGAGTGTTTGTATAAAGTGTCAATATTTGTTTACCTCATGAGTATTTGTCGAAAGCGTCAATATTTGTTTCCCTCATGATTGTTTGTATTTAGTGTCTATATTTGTTTTTCCTCACAAGTGTTTGTATAAAGTGTCGATGTTTGTTTCCCTCACGAGTTTGTTTCAAGTGTCTATATTTATTTACCTCACGAGTTTTGTAGAAAGTACCTACATTCATTCACCTCATGAAGATTTGTATTTAGTATCTATATTGGTTTACCTCAGGAGTGTTTGTATAAAGTGTCTATATTTGTTTACCTCACGAGTGTTTGTAAAAGTGTCAATATTTGTTTACCTCACGAGTGTTTTTATAAAGTGTCAAAATTTGTTTACCTCTTGAATTTTTGTATAAAGTGTCGATATTTGTTTACCTCATGAATTTCTGTATAAAGTGCCAATATTTGTTTACCTCACAAATGTTTGTAGAAAGTGTCTATATTTGTTTACTTCATGAGTGTTTATATAAAGTGTCGAGATTTGTTCACCTCATGAATGTTTGTTTTCAGTGTCGATATTTATTTACCTCACGATTGTTTGTAGAAAGTGTCTATATTTGTTAACTTTATGAATGTTTGAATAAAGCGTCGATATCTGTTTACCGCATGAGTGTTTGCATAAAGTGTCTATATTTGTTTTCCTCACGAGCGTTTGTTGAAAGTATCGATGTTCGTTCATTTCAAGAATGTTTGTTTTAAGTGTTGATATTTGTTTACCTCATAAATTTTTGTATAAAGTGTCTATCTGTGTTGACCTGACGAATGTTTGTAGAAAGTGTCTATATTTGTTTACCTCACGAGTGTTAGTATAAAGTGTCTATATTTGTTTACCTCACGAGTGTTTGAAAAAAAGTGTCGATATTTGTTTACCTCACGAGTTTTTGAGAAAGTATCGATATTCGTTTACCTCATGAATGTTTGAATAAAGTATCGATGTTCGTTTACCTCATGAATGTTTGAAAAAAGTGTCAATATTTGTTTCCCTCATGATTGTTTGTTTAAAGTGTCTATATTCATTTATCAAATGAGTGTTTGTATAAAGCATGTATATTTCTTCACCTCATTCGTGTTTGTTTTAAGTGTCGAAATTTGTTTACCTCACGAGTGTTTGTATAAAGTGTCTATATTCGTTTACCTCATGAGTGTTTGTATTAAGTGTCAATATTTGTTTACCTCATGAGTGTTTGTATTAAGTGTCAATATTTGTTTCCCTCATGAGTGTTTGTATAAAGTGTCGATGTTTGTTTCCCTCATGTGTGTTTGTAGAAAGTGTTTATATTCGTTGATCTCATGAGTGTTTGCATAAAGCGTGTATATTTGTTCACCTCATGCGTATTTGTTTAAAGTGTCTAAATTTGTTCACCTCATGAGTGTTTGTTTCAAGTGTCTATATTTGTTTTCCTCACGAGTGTCAGTATAAAGTGTCTATATTTGTTTCCCTCACGAGTGTTTGTATAAAGTGTCTATATTTGTTTTCCTCATGAGTTTTGTAGAAAGTATCGATATTCGTTTACCTCATGAATGTTTGAATAAAGTATCGATGTTCGTTTACCTCATGAATGTTTGAAAAAAGTGTCAATATTTGTTTACCTCATGATTGTTTGTATAACGTGTCAATATTTGTTTCCCTCATGAGTGTTTGTATAAAGTGTCTATATTCGTTTATCTCATGAGTGTTTGTATAAAGCGTGTATATTTGTTCACCTCATACGTGTTTGTTTCAAGTGTCTAAATTTGTTTACCTCACAAGTGTTTGTATAAAGTGTCGAAATTTGTTTACCTCACAAGTGTTTGTATAAAGTGTCTTTCTTTGTTAACCTCATGAGTGTTTGTATAGAGTCTCTCGATTTATTTACCTCACGAGTGTTAATCTAAAGTGTCAAAATTTGTTTACCTCACGAGTGTTTGTATAAAGTGTCAATATTTGTTTACCTCATGAGTGTTTGTATAAAGTGTCTTTATTCATTTCCCTCATGAATGTTTGTATAAAGTGTGTATAGT
>NW_028223934.1:0-3000 GCF_056783735.1 Eptatretus burgeri
GTGCATTGGACTGTAGTCAAGTCCAATGTTGTCTCATGTTTGTGTCTGCAAGTATGCACAGAATATGTGTGACTGCTTCTCCATGAGCCTTCAGATTCAGATTTGGATGTGCCAAACCCTCTTACAGTGTCAGTGATGGGGAAGCAGTTTTTTGGCTTGGGTAAAATTGGGTGGTTTGCCATTGCCTTGCCAGACAGAGTTCGGGCACGAATTTGTTATACCTTCATGGTGCCGGTGACAGCTCGCCTACTCTTCACGAAGGACACCGTGAGGTGTTTAACGTTCACCAACTAATGTCGGCAGACGGGACACCCAGTTTCCTTCCACCCGAGGGAGGGTACACACATTGATGAATCACTGTGCTTGTGAAACACCAGGGTGACAGTTTATATTTGGTTCCGTGGGTTTGGATTCAAAGCCAGGCGAAACGGCTTCAAGGCAAGTGGGCAAACCTCTCGGCCACCCTGTGAGACCCCATCATCCTGAGACGACGTAATAAAAACTCTTGATATAAAGTTTGGATTGTAAAACACAGAACGTATCCTTTGAGTTCACTTTGAGATGAAAGTGTTGTGTACGCCTGCTTGGTGAAAATGTTGTGGGCACCTGCTTGGTGAACGTGTTGTGTGCACCTGCTTGGTGAAAATGTTGTGGGCACCTGCTTGGTGAAAATGTTGTGGGCACCTGCTTGGTGAACGTGTTGTGTGCACCTGCTTTGGTGAATGAATCAGTGAATTTTACAGATCTGTCTCTTTACAGGACGTCGGATGCAAGAATCGGCCGTTTCACTACAAACCTCCCTCTTCTGCTAGGTCCCAGTGCGCTGAGCTCTTAAAATCCATGCTCTGTGTCGATCCAACAAAGAGGATCTCAATGAAGGTGTGTGATAACGAAGCAGCTTCTACTTTGGATATTTTATTTGATTTACCAAAAGTTCGAGCAGGACTGTGGAAGTTCACTATTGTGGGACTGAGTGGTTCTTGGCCAAATGAGATGGCGTGTGATGGTAATTACTCAAGATTCTGGATGGACCGAGTTGTTTTACCTTGAAGGAGATCCTCGTGCATCCATGGATAAACAAGAGGACACCTGATGTGAAGAAACGTTCCCGTGACTCCGGAAGCACGGATGCAAGACCAGCCAAACGTCTGTGCACATCTAAAGGTACTGGTTCTCTGCTGGACTGTGGTTCTGCTGTTTAACATCTACTGATTCTCGTGAACCTCATGAGCCAGTTCCTGTTTTCCAATCCAATTGCATTATTTATTCTGCTCATTATTCATGGATCAACAATAATTTGGCCTGGGCTTGGCCACGTGGTGTGCATCATTCCCCTTACGATGATGGAGCAATTTTCGAGTCACCTCAGTCTCAAAACATCAGCAGTTGGATTGGGCCGACTAATGATGGGCCAGGATGAAGCCTGTGCATTTCATTTTGTCTGCGATGGAGTTGTAAGGCCGACTTTCCTTTTGCTTTGGCATCTGCTTTCCCTGTCAACAATGGCGTGAACTGTGGGGGAGTGCAAGTTTGGGCAATTATGGGATGTCAAATCTGAAGCAATTGGGCCATCCCGTGGGAACCAAGAACTCACCCTAAACTTGTACTTGATCACCACTGCCTTCCTTATTTTTCGTTTTTCACCTGCATTCTTTCAGGGTTTCTCAATTACCAACATCATGACTGAAGTAACTGTGACTTCCTGTTCAACTTGAGTGTTAAACATCCTCAATTGATACTGACCATGATTTGGTGTTTGGTGTTTGATCCAATTGGTGTTTGTGTGTGGATTGCTGCCTTGATTTATATTTCTTGGACCTGTTTTTGTCGGATGCCCTTCGTGTCACACATTGGTCCCACCGGATGGATGGTTTTTCGACTCGGTTTCATCGTAGGACATTCCAATGATGTGGAAAGACTTGGCGTCCTCAGCAAGGAGTGAGGCAGGGGTACCAGCCCAGACACGAGAGCAGTACTCCATCAAGCTGCAGTTGAAGGCTTTGCCATTTGTTAAAAGTTGAACAGGAGCAAAAAGAGAGAGCTCGGATCATCATTACGGAGAAATGCCAACAATTGCAACGGTGGGTAAAATTAGTGACTGAAAACCATCTTCGTGAGAATGTTGAAAAGTAAAAGCAATTGTTGAAATATTACGGTCATGAATGTTCCTCCTTGACACCATGCATGTCTGAATTTCTCGCCCACCTCCCCCCTTCCATTGAGAGCCAAGTTCACAGTTTCCGGGCCTTCTGCAATAAAAAGGCCAATACAAGGACATCGAGCCAAGTTCACAGTTTCCGGGCCTTCTGCAATAAAAAGGCCAATACAAGGACATCGAGCCAACTTCACAGTTTCTGGGCCTTCTGCAATAAAAAGGCCAAGACAAGGACATCGAGCCAAGTTCACAGTTTCCGGGCCTTCTGCAATAAAAAGGCCAATACAAGGACGTCGAGCCAAGTTCACAGTTTCTGGGCCTTCTGCAATAAAAAGGCCAAGACAAGGACATCGAGCCAAGTTCACAGTTTCCGGGCCTTCTGCAATAAAAAGGCCAATACAAGGACGTCGAGCCAAGTTCACAGTTTCCGGGCCTTCTGCAATAAAAAGGCCAATACAAGGACATCGAGCCAAGTTCACAGTTTCCGGGCCTTCTGCAATAAAAAGGCCAATACAAGGACATCGAGCCAAGTTCACAGTTTCCGGGCCTTCTGCAATAAAAAGGCCAATCCAAGGACATCAAGCCAAGTTCACAGTTTCCGGGCCTTCTGCAATAAAAAGGCCAATACAAGGACGTCAAGCCAAGTTCACAGTTTCCGGGCCTTCTGCAATAAAAAGGCCAATACAAGGACGTCAAGCCAAGTTCACAGTTTCTGGGCCTTCTGCAATAAAAAGGCCAATACAAGGACATCGAGCCAACTTCACAGTTTCTGGGCCTTCTGCAATAAAAAGGCCAATACAAGGACATCGAGCCAAGTTCACAGTTTCCAGGCCTTCTGCAATAAA
>NW_028223935.1:0-3000 GCF_056783735.1 Eptatretus burgeri
GGTGGTTCTTTTTCTTTTGCTTTGGGTATCTGTGTTGTCGGCGCCGTCTGTGAAGTAAAATTGTATAAGTGTTGCCGTGTGCTCGGTAGTCGGATAGCTCTGCATTGTGTTTCTCTTTTATATTTGCTTTTTGTGTAATATTGTGTTTCTTCTCCTTTTACATGTGCTTTTGGTGTAATTGTATATGTGTGCTTCCCGTTCATCGCGAAATAAATGTGAGTTATGTTGAACTGTTTTCCCGCTTCGCTTCGTCTTTTCTTTCATTGAATCTCCATCTTGCTTCACGTAAAGGGTTGGTCGTGGGCTAAAACGCCCGATAATTAATCGAACCGTCGAGGCCGACGAATAACACCGCTCGGTTATCCCGATAGTACGGAACGGGTCGCTTAAAGTGGCCCGTGTCCGAAGTCGACCTGCGGCGAGGTGCGATCGCCCGGTCTACCCTCCGTGTGGGTACTTAGGTAGGTCGAATTTGGCGAGCAACCCTATCCCACGCGGGGGCCGATTGGCACGATCGTGGTGAGGCCGAAAGGTCCACCCGTGACTAGTTCCCGGCGTTCGTCCGAGAGGGTCACGACTGGATTGTCCGTCCGGTGGGCGACGTGCGGCGATTCGAGTTACGTGGCCGTCCGCACGCTGGCGGGCGCGAATCCGCAACACTGGTGTCAGGAGTGGGATATAAACCCATCGCCCTCCTCGCGGCACTGGTATCGGAGAACGGGAAAACGGGCTCTCCTGTCTCCAATTAAATTCACGGGAATCGGTCCAGGGGTGAGAGGAGCGACCCCCGATTCCCTCCAAATTACGAGCGAGCTAAATTAACCCTTTAAGAGAAGCAAGATGGCGTCTCAAGGCGAGCGGGAGCCGGGGGTATTAGAAATGGATGTAGAATGTGTAGAATCCATGGCTCAGGATGAAATCCCCGTGCAGGAAATGTTGGTTGTACAGGAAAACGAACTCGCCCAACTGAACCCAGAGCCCGAAATGGGTGTGGCAGCGGCCGCGGTGTATGACACCTCCCCTCCCCCTCTCCACCAAAACCCTTCCCCAACCCCTGCCGAAACGGCTCACCCAAGCGCACCCGACATGGCCCAGCTATTCACCATGCTGGCACAAATGAATGCGGAAATGACAGCGAAGATAAATGCGGATATGAAAAACGAAATGAAAGGCATGGACGAAATGAAAAACGAAATGAAAAGCATGAACGAAAAGATGGATGCGTATACACAAAAGATGGAAACGAATGCGCATGAAATTATAAACGAAATGAAAGGCATGAACAAGCAAATGAAGGAAGAAACGAAAAAGCTGTGGGGTGAGACGCGGAACATGGGCCGAAGCCTGCAGGCGGGCATGAAGGCAGTAACCGGGGAGATAAAAATGGCGACTCCACGTGTGGGAGCGAACGAGCTGGGTGGGGGTGCAACGGCTGACAGGCCCGCGGTGGAGGCGGGTGAAAAAATAATTCGGGGGGTGTGTTGGGCGAGGGTCGTGACGATGACCGAAAGGGAAAAATTAAATGGGGAGACCAAAACGTGTGAGACGAGACACGAGGTGACGACAAAGGAAATAAAAATAGTGGAGACAAGGGAGGTAAAGGGTGAAGAGTTGGCAGAGACACGGGAGATGGGAACGATAGAGGGAAGACTGCACGATGAAAACGGGGTAAGTGACGCACACACACACACGGAGGTAGTGGAGGACAATGGGGGTGAGCTCGCGGACTGGGTGGAGGCCCGGTGCGAGCAGCTGGATGGCCCCCTCCAGGAACGAGGGGAGGGAGTATGCCCCCTTGAGGCGAGTCACGACCAGGTGAGTTCGGTCGTGCTTTGCGAGGTTGAGAGGAGGAGTGCTGTGGACAGGTGCACAGAGAGCTTGGGGGGTATAGAGGCCCCGGAGACCCTTGTGGGGACACGAATCCCCAGTGTGGTTGTCCCTGTGTGTGTGGTGCAAGGTGTGAGTGCGTCCCCGTGTGTGGAAGCGACCCCGTGTGTGAGTGGTGTGGTGGCGATGGTGCCAGAGTACGTGCTTCCCAGCACGCCGTGTGTGGATGAGGCACCGTGTGTGGAAGAGGCCGTGTGTGTGGATGAAACGGCCAGTGTGGATGAGGCACCGCGGTTGAGTGCCCCCGCGTGTGTGAGTGAGGGACGGTGTGTGGATGAAACACCGCGGGTGAGTGCCCCCGCGTGTGTGAGTGAGGGACGGTGTGTGGATGAGGCACCACGAGTGAGTGAAAGGCCGCGAGTGCGTGGAACCACGTGTGCGAGGGAGGTAGCATGCGTGAGTGAACGGCCGAGTGCAAGGGAGACCGCGTGTGTGAGAGAGCGGTATGTGAGGGAGATGTCGGTTGGCATGCGGGAGCACGCAGCCGCGTCTCCCGGTGTGAATGTAATGGAATGGAGTGTGAGCGTCGTAACACGTGGGAGTGCGTGTGTGGAATGGCAACGACGGCGACGTGTGAGGAAAGAAAGCCGAGTAGCGGCTGTAGTTGTTTCGGGGACCGTGCCGGGTTCACCCAGCAGTGAGCACGAGGTCCGTGCTGTGCAACGCACGAGGCCCCCACGTGCTCGCTTGCGAGAGTGAAGTCCCGGTCCGGAAACGCCAGCGGTGGATTTGCCTATCCCGCGGACGGACAAAGTTTAGGCAGGATTATGGATTTGGACCGGACGGGTTCTCCACGCGATCGTGTGTGTTAAGCTCCAACGGGCAAAGCACATGTGTTCGCGTGGGGAACCCCTCAGGACGTGGGGCTTGTGTTTTTTTTTTATGCGCACGGTGACGTCATGGCTGCACGTGGGGTTGGAATCCAGCAGGAGGGGGAATCCCTGCCGGATGGTACCGTCCAAGGAGGGACGAGGTACACGTGCAGCTGCATGACGTCACGGGCAGGTGCAAAGTGCGCGAGCTGTGAGTTGCCGCGCTGGAGCTGCACAATTTAAAAAAAAAAAAAAAAAGCAAGCCTCACTTTCGGGTGCACAGGATTCCTGGGCAAGGGGT
>NW_028223937.1:0-3000 GCF_056783735.1 Eptatretus burgeri
CCGGGGGCGCACTCATATGTACAGTACATCTTAACCTTAACTTACAAATTTTACACTAAACCATGGCCCAGGATCAATGAACTCTGCAAAAAGAAAGCAGTTAACAGGGAGCCAGGCTGCTCGCATGTAGTCTCTGGCTCAAAACAATGCAGGTGACAGGGAACGTGGCCGGCTGCTCACACGCAGTCCAAGGCCTTCCCTTTTGAACTGAACGCAGTGAACCACAACGGTGCATGGGCTGCACAAACGTAGTCTCCGTGCCAGCTCAAGTGGCACACGCAATGAACACAACGGATGGATGGATGAATGGATGAATGCAAACACGGTGCACGGGCCGCCACTGCAGGCCCGTGTTGCAGCTGCCAACAGGGCAGTTCTCGCAGCTTGCAAACTGTTGCTTTCTGATCCTGGCGCACATGGCAATGAACAGGGGGGGGCAAAATTGAACGGGGCTGGTGAACAGGGGCAGTGGGCATGGCATGGCAAAGGCAGCAGGCAAACACAGCCCGCAGAAGAAGGCCGCTGCAGGCAAACACAGCTGGCAGACGAACTGGCCGGCACAGGCCTTGCAGAAAAACAGCTGCAGACGATCCAGCCGGCACAGGCCTTGCAGCAAAACAACAGCTGCCGATGAAGTGGGCCGGCCTTTGCCTTGCAGCAACGCAGCCAGCAGATGAAGCTGGCCAGTCTTTGCCGTTCAGTGGAGGTTGGTGGAGGGAGTGCGGTGGTGCTGGCCACTCGGAAGGCGGGCTCGGACCTACCCTACGGTCTCCCTCCCAACCTATCGCCTTTGCCTGTCATTGTCTATACCCACTCCCTTAATTTGTCAAACCCCAATTTAGCCCCAACTTATTTTTTTATTATTATTATTTTTTTTCTTTTACTTCCCCACTATAAATCGTCCCCTAACCCCCTGTACTGTCCTTGTTCGGCTAACCTATTCTGTCACCTAGCCTACTCCCAACCCATACGTTCCCTTCCCGGAGCGGAGTAAGGGAGAGCTAACGTCCTGTGTCGAGGCCCAACTCAAGCCTCAGAATGGCCTCCCCAGAGTTCGGCGATCTATAACCAAAGTGGGTCTAGCGGCCCACAACGAGAGCGAGGGGATGGATGGTGCGGAGGGGTACACTTCCTAATCTACCCTATCCATTTAACTGTTAAACTACCCCGGGGCTTTCAACAAGCGCCTCTCGCTTAAACTATTGGTTCTAACAACCCAGATTCCCGTCGCCTGTGTTGGTGTCCTCACAATTTCGGGCCTCGCCCCCCCCAATTTTCTCTCCGTGCCCTCACACGGTCTCATGGCTGGGACACGTGGCTCCCTTTGGCAGGCACGACCCTCTGCCGATTCTCCGACGATGGCACCCCCGGGCACTACACTGCCTCCGAGCCTACCAGCTCCCTAACACCGGGGAGTGCCCCCCATGGCACCTCCCCTGAAACGCACACGTGGCAGGCTGGCTTCCCAGGCCCCTTTCCGAGGGTCACCCGTGCCCACAACACTGCCCACGCGGCTAATGGCGCCCCGGGCCCCCGCACCAAGCAGGCGCACCCGTGCCCACTACGCTATCCCGGCCCCCCATGGGCCCTTGGCCTACCACGGCCGACTAGCCTGGTGCCCGGGGTACCCACTCAGCGATACTCACCTTTCGCAGCCACGCTCCCAGCCCGTCAACAGGGCTGCTGCACCCCTCCAAATGGGTTTCGAGCCTACATTCACACCAACAGCAAAACGACTTCCATATTTGTTAATTTGACTAACCCACTAACTCGGTGTACACTGACCCCGGGGTCCCTTGGGCGGGAGTCACTCCTCCCCCCAATCACTCATCGCACCATGCATTCCCCATTCGCTCCATTCACACAGACCCGCTGGCCTTACTCACTCACCTAGCACATGCTTCCACTTCACTCACCAACAACTCTTCAACACACTCACCGCTGAACTCTGCCATCCTTCTAACTACATCCCCTAACTAACTCGTGCTCCCACGTCGTCCCTTAAACTACAGCACGTTCCTTTTAACACTACGTAGCTAAGCTACGTCCCCGCTACACATCCACAAGTCTGTCACTGTCTCCAAATAAATCATTTTATTTCCCAACCTAAAGCTCACTAAATCCCTCTACCTAATCCATTCCACGGACTCCATGAGGACTTACCCCTGCCCCATGAAGTCGGTCTAACTAAGCTAACCCTTCCCCCTAACTAGTTTCCATCCTGTGCCCTAGTAAGGGGGTCTTCCACCCCTTGCCCAGGAATCCTGTGCACCCGAAAGTGAGGCTTGCTTTTTTCTTTTTTTTCTTTATATGCGCAGCACCAGCGCGGCAACTCAGAGCTCGCGCACTTTGCACCTGCTCGTGACGTCATGCAGCTGCACATGTACCTCGTCCCTCCTTGGACGGTACCATCCGGCAGGGATACCCCTCCTGCCGGATTCCAACCCCAAGTGCAGCCATGGCGTCACCGTGCGCATAAAAAAAACACAAGCCCCACGTCTCGAGGGGTTCCCCACGCGAACACATGTGCTTTGCCCGTTGGAGCTTAACACACACGATCGCGTGGAGAACCCGTCCGGTCCAAATCCATAATCCTGCCTAAACTTTGTCCGTCCGCGGGATCGGCAAATCCACCGCGTGCGTTTCCGGACCGGGACTTCACTCTCGCAAGCGAGCACGTGGGGGCCTCATGCGTTGCACAGCACGGACCTCGTGCTCACTGCTGGGTGAACCCGGCACGGTCCCCGAAACAACTACAGCCGCTACTCGGCTTTCTTTCCTCTGTCGTCGTCGTCGCCATTCGACCCACGCACACCTGCGTGTTACGACGCACACACTCCATTCCATTACATTCACACCGGGAGACGCGGCTGCGTGCTCCCGCATGCCAACCGACATCTCCCTCACATACCGCTCTCTCACACACACGGTCTCCCTTGCATAAACCATACCACTCACACGTGGTGCTCCATTCACTCGCGGCCTTCCACTCACTCGTGC
>NW_028223938.1:0-3000 GCF_056783735.1 Eptatretus burgeri
AAATCAGTAGCGATTCTGACCAAGACTTAGGCACCTTGTTCGATGACCAAACCGCTTTACAGACTTCCAGAAGTGGCGCTTTAAGTTCCGGCAGGAAAACTTGATAAAATTCATTTGCAATGCCATCGCTTCCAGGAGTTTTACCTCTCTTTAATGCTCCAACCACCTGCTCAAGCTCCGCTGAAGTAAAAGAAGAGTTGCTTGCCGATCCGCTCGCTCGAACTTTGCAGTACGAAAGGAGTTGATTTTTGTCGACCGCAGAAACCTCCTCCCTTTTGTACAGATTTGAATAAAAATCCGTGATCATGGTATCGATCACCTGGGGGTCGGACCGAGTGGTTCCGGTGTTGTCGATTAAACAGGAAGGTTGCACACGCCGTTTCATTATTCTTCGAAAGAAGGGGGGGAACACCGTTCCTGATGTCCCACTGCACTCAAGGGGCTGCAAAAAACAATCCGGTCTTCTTGACAACGGAAATAGGTAGCAATACTGCTTTTAACCGATGAAATGTCCTGTCCCACATTAAAGCCATAACATTGAAGGGCATAAAGACGTTGCAACTTCAGAGAGAGGCGAGTAAAGTTTACTTTTTTTTTTTTTTGTATACCTTGGTCGAGGCTCGTATGAGAGCGAACATACAACTCACAGCAAGGAGGCATGAGACAAGAGGGGCGGGAGTGGAAGGGACAAAACATTGGGGAACAGACACAGGTGAACTGTGGAAGGGAGAGGGATGGGGATGGGACGGGGAACATGGCGAGGAGAAGATGGACATTACAGGGACTTTCAGGAAGGAAAGCAGAAGAATTGAAGGAAGTGGGCTTGGGTGGATTATCGGGGGTAGAAAAGATCGAGGATTTGGATGGGGGAAGATAAGAGGTGGTGGTGAACAGCTGTTTTGAAAGCCTGGAGGGAAGAATGGGAAAGAATAGAGTGAGGAAGTTTATTCCAAAGGCGGGAAAAAAGAGGAATGAAAGAGTGAAGATGAGCAGTGATTCGTGATTTTGGTAGTTTTACCAGAAGGGGGTTGTTGGCGGACCTTGAGCGCCCTGTGGAAATGTGGTTGGGACAAATTGCAGAGAGAGCAGGGGGGGCAAGGCTGGAGAGGAGTCGGTAGAAGACAGAAAGACCACCGACTAACCTGCGGTGATTGAGTGAGAGGCCCAATGACTCAGCTTCATTGCGGGAGATGCCAATGAACTTAAATGCCCTGGTTTCGACAGCGTGAAGTCGAGAAAGGTGGGAGGCAGGAGCACCAGCCCAGAGGGGAGAGCAGTACTCCATCAGGCTACGGACAAAAGCTTTGTAAGTGGTCAGGAGCTCAAGAGGGCCGAGGAAGGACTTTGCACGACGGAGGATTCCCAGTCGGCGACTGGCTTTTGAGGCAAGGTTGGAAATGTGACTTTCCCAGGAAAGGACATGGCAGATAGTGAGACCCAGAAGCTTGAAAGAAAAGACTTCTTCCAGAGGATTGTTGAGAAAGTGGATGGGGGGGTTTTGTAAACGGTCCTTTCGAAGAGACATAGTGAGAGTGTGAGATTTGTCTGGATTGAAAGACATGTTCCACGTGTTGGACCAGTTTGTGATTTTATCCAGATCTGCAGTGAGCGAAGAAGCTGCTGCTTGCCGGTCTGAGGGATGACAGATGGTACGGCAGAGGGTGGAGTCATCGGCAAAGAGAAATAGAGGATTTTCCAGAGAGTCCGAGAGATCATTGATGAAAACCAGAAAAAGAACAGGGCCCAGAACACTACCTTGAGGAACTCCAGCCTGCACAGGAAGAGGGGATGAAAGAACTCCATTTAGGGCCACACGTTGACTGCGACAGGAGAGGAAGTCTGCGAGCCATGAGTGGAGATGGCCTTGAATACCATGGGAAGAGAGTTTGGTGAGTAGGGCAGGGTGCCAGACTGTGTCAAAAGCACGTGATATGTCCAGGGATACGGCTCGGATTTCCTGTCTGGCATTGAGGACCTCCATCCATTGATGGGAGAGCAGTAGCAGCATATCCAGGGTAGAGTGACCTGGTCTGAAACCAAATTGATGATTGGAAATCAAGCCATTGGAGAAGAGGAAGGATTTCATGTCTGAAGCGATGATGGATTCCATAACCTTGCTGATGATTGGGAGAAGGCTGATTGGTCTGTAGTTACAGGGATCTGTTTTTGCACCTTTTTTTATGCAGGGCAGTGATGTTAGCAGATTTCCAAGCAGATGGCAGATGACCTTGGGCAAATGAGAGGGTGAATAGAACAGAGAGAGGGTGAGCAAGAGCAGAAGAGCACGTGGGCTGAGGACACGTGGGCTTTGAGGACACGTGGGCTGATGCCGTCTGGACCGGTTGCAGAATCTGACTCGAGGTTTGAAAGCAAGCTCTCCACCTTGTCAGGAGAAAAGGATACAGAGTCCAGGGACAGTTTGGTGCGACTGGGTAAAGTGGGTAGAGATAGTGATGGGTTTGGGACACAAGATTTAGCTGCAAACACCGAGTTTAGACATTCAGCTTTATCACGCGTGGAATCAGCAGTGCGGCCATTTGAGGTAAGGGAGGGGATGGAGGGGGAACATACACCAGAAACAGATTTGATTAAACGCCACCAGGATTTTGAGGAGGGAGAGAGGTTTGAGAGTTCAGACTTGAGATGAGAAAGATGTTGTTTTCTGGCTCTCCTGAGGGTAGATACACACTTGTTCCGAGCTTTGTGGAAAGAACTGAGATTGCCCTCAGTTGGGTTTGCTTTCCATGAGGCAAAGGCAAGTTGTTTCAGGACAACTGCCTCACCACAAGCTTCAGTAAACCAAGGGCGGGAGGAAGGGTAAGACAACTGAACACGAGAGGGGATAAATCTGTGCATGAGGGAGAGCAAGTTTCTTTGAAAGAATTCCCAGGATGAGTTGATGTTTGAGAAAGTAGTGATAGGAGACCAGTCTGTAAGTTTGATGGCTGCTCGGAGACCCTGCCAGTCGGCTTGAGTGAAATGCCAGACTCGACGGCGGTG
>NW_028223939.1:0-3000 GCF_056783735.1 Eptatretus burgeri
CTACAGAGTTGGTAAGTTTGTGTATGGTTTTCTCTTTGAACGATGAAGCAAATGATTATTAATTAAATCATGATAATTCTGATATATATATATATATATATTTTTTCCCTGACAGGGCATTGGAAGATATTGAGTTTACGTATCACAACGTGGTTCATGAAATTAATACTCTTATTGAAGAGATCAATGATTTTAGAAGAGAATTGAAAGACATTTACAATGAGTGGCACGAAGTCTTATCACGTCCTCTGATCTCGAAGGAATTAAACCAATGGTGAGACACGTGTGTGTGTCTGTCTTTCTACCTACCTCTCTCTGCTCTTATTGAAGAGATCAATGATTTATAATGACTGGTCTCTGATCTCGAATGAATTAAACCAATGGTGAGACACGTGTGTCTATGTGTGTCTGTGTGTGTGTGTGTGTGTGTGTGTGTGTGTGTGTGTGTGTGTGTGTGTGTGTGTGTGTGTGTGTGTGTGTGTGTGTGTGTGTGTGTGTGTGTGTGTGTGTGTGTGTGTGTGTTGCTTTCCCTGTCTGTCTGTCTCTTCATCTATACCCTTGACTTATTTTTTTTTTTTTCAGCACTATCGCACAACATCAGCTGTTGAAGCAATCTTGTACAACACATGATTTTCTGGAGGTAAATATTTCTGAATTATTATTAATATCACTCTCTCTTTAGAATGTCGTCTTATGTTGGTTGCATCATTAGTTTGGACGCGGTTTTGTCAGTACACTGGAATTCATTTTATTGACCTTGAAAGGATGACAGGCTGAGTCGGCCTCCTGGTGTGTTAATTCAGTGGTCAACGAGGCTGGTGTGTTAATTCAGTGGTCAACGAGGCTTGAACTTAGAACCAACAACAAGCTTACTCATATTACCATGTAATTATCTTTATAAAACCTAATTATTATCCACTTTTTGTTTCAAAACAGAATATGGTGTCTGAGTTTCGAAATCACAAGACATCTGGAGAAGATTGCTGGGAAAGATTATACATTCTTGCAAATGAATATTTAATATTTTCAATATTAATAAATTATATTTGTTTTGTATACAATTACTTGATTCTGAATTACAAAAAGAGAATCAAGACATGAAGGGAGGGTAGGTGCGCCCCCCCAATGACCCATCACCCCCTCATCCCATCCCTCCCCTCCCCATGTGTGTGTGGGGAAGGGTGGGGGTGGGATGAGGGAGGTGGTGGGTCAAAGGTGGGGGGCGCACAGGGGGGATGAGGGGGGTGGGGCTTGTGTGGGAGGGGCTTGTGTGAGCGGGGCTTCGGTGGGGCTTGTGTAGGCGTGGTGTGTGTGTGTGGGGCTTGTGTGGGGGGCTTGTGTGGGAGGGGTTTATGTGGGTGGAGCTTGTGTGGGCGGGGCTTCGGTGGGGCTTGTGTGGGCGGGGTGTGTGTGGGCGGGGTTTATGTGGGTGGAGCTTGTGTGGGAGGGGTTTATGTGGACAGGGTTTATGTGTGTGGAGTTTTTGTGTGGAGCTTGTGTAGACAGGGCTTATGTGGGAGGGGTTTATGTGGGCAGGGTTTATGTGGGCAGGGGTTTATGTGGGTGGAGCTTATGTGGGAGGGGTGAATGTGGATGAGGTTTGTGTGGATCAATGGATGGGTGGAGAGATGGGTGGATGGGTGGATGAGTGGAGCTTGTGTGGATGGGTGGATAATTTTTTAATTAAATAAACATGTTGTGTGTGGGGAACTAATTAACTAATCACTAATTATGTGAATATGATGAATATGGGTGGAGCTTGTGTGTGTGGAGCTTGTGTGGGGTGGAGTTTTTGTGTGTGTGGGGTTTGTGTGGAGCTTGTGTGGGTGGGGCTTGTGTGGGTGGAGTCAAAAAGGGGCGGAGTCAAAAAATTTCAATTTATTGGAGCTTGTGAGGGGTTTGTGTGTGGTGGGGTTTGTGTGGGGTTTGTGTGGGCGGGGCTTGTGTGGGCGGGGTTTGTGTGGGTGGAGTTAAAAAGGGGTGGAGTCAAAAAATTTCAATTTATCTTTGTCTTTTGTAATTCCTGTGAATAAAATGAACCTAAAATCTCTTCCCCTTCCAAATCATATATTTTATAAGTCCAAGGAACCGTATCTATTATATCAACAATTTTAAAAAGTTCTTTCGTCCATCGTTCAGTAAAACCTTTTTCAAAATGAGATTTCCACCTATATATTCTTACGATATCACCAACTTTGAACTTAGGTTTTCTGACATTAATCTCTTTTTCATATTTTAATTTTGTAAATGTTTCTGATGGTTTCATATTTGTTGACGTGTGAATCGTGTCATTATACTTATCCACAATATCCTGAATAAAAGATGACCATTGTTGTGAACCGAGTTGTGTGAATTTTTTATATAGTCTCTCTTTTAAGGTACGATTAAAACGTTCAACAACAACTGCCTTCCCTTCATTAAAGGTACTGTATAATGTAATACTGTTATTTTTTAGAAAATTCATAAATGTCTTGTTATAAAACTCTCTACCCTCATCATTCCACAATTTTTTAGGTTTTCTCTTACTTTTATTAAATATCTGTTGAAAAGCTAACATAAGAGTATTACCTGTTTTGTTTTTTAAAGGGACAACCCACGCATATCTACTCCTCAAATCAATAACGGTTAAAGCATACTTGTACCCCTTATCATTATTGAGTTCAATCAAATCAGCAGACCAGATATAATCTACTTCTTTGGAATAAACTTTCCTTCTCTGAAACTTTGTGAATATTGGTTTATGTAATTCATCAGCTGATTGCTCTTCAGTCTTAATGGCATCATTAGAGCCTATAAGTTTTTTGAATTTCCAAGCCCAAGTTTCAATTTAGCACTGATCATCTTCTTCACAATGAACCGATCAACTTTTTCTCTCAAGGTTGGATTTTGTATCAGAGACAAATTATACAACATTTCTCTATCGGCTTCATGCTTTTCTTCCAACGTTGTGGTATTCCCATAATCAATATCGTGTCTCATGCACACTTCATCAACTCTATT
>NW_028223940.1:0-3000 GCF_056783735.1 Eptatretus burgeri
TAATAACCTTTATGAAGAAGAGATAAGTGAAAAGGAATATAAACACGCACAAGAAATATGGAAATTATTTAAGATAAAGAACCTTGGAGAATATCACGATTTATATCTAAAAACAGATGTTTTATTGTTAGCTGATGTGTTTGAAGCTTTTAGATCACTCTGTCATAATAAAAATTGTTATGGATTAGATCCTGCCCACTATTTCACAGCTCCTGGTTTAGCTTGGAGTGCAATGTTGAAAATGACAAAACAAGATATAGATTTAATCAGTGATGTTGATATGCTTTTGATGATTGAGAAGTCCAAGAGAGGTGGAATATCACAAGTATGTTCAAAAAGATATGCTAAAGCAAATAATAAATATCTTCCAAATTATGATAGTGAAAAAGATAGTAATTATTTGATGTATTTTGATGCTAATAATTTGTATGGATGGGCAATGTCTCAATCTCTGCCTTATGGTAAATTAGAGTGGGTGGAAGAAAAGGATTATGAAAAGGCTTTGATGAATATTGTTATTTCTTCTCAAGAGGAATTGAATGACGAAGAAGAAGGTTATTATTTTGAAGTTGATTTGAGGTACCCGAGTGATCTTCATAATAAGCATAAAGATCTTCCTTTTGCATGTGAGAAAGAAACCCCAAAGAAAGAATGGTTAAGTGATTATCATAAAAGTTTTAATATTAAAGGTAAATCAACAGAAAAGTTATTAACAACATTCTATGATAAAGAGGGATATGTTTTGCATCAGAGAAGCTTAAAACAGTTTTTGAGAGAAGGATTGAGAGTAGCTAAAATTCATAGAGTTTTAAAATTTAAACAAAGTCCTTGGGTGAAAAAGTATATTCAATTCAATACAGATATGAGAGCAAATACAAAAGTAAAATTTGAAGGGGACTTTTATAAATTAATGAATAATGCTGTATTTGGAAAGACTATGGAAAATGTTAGAAACAGGCAAAACATTAGATTCGCAACATCTTGGAAAGAAGCTTCGAGATTGATAAATAAACCAAGTTTTGAGAGAGAAGAGGTTTTTTCAGAGAACTTTTCTGCAATTCATATGAAAAAGGAAAGTATTGTAATGGATAAACCAATTTATATTGGAACAGCAGTTCTTGATTTATCAAAGATATTGATGTATGATTATTTGTATAATGACTTAAAGAAAGAGTATGGTGAAAATGTTTCATTGTTGTATATGGACACTGATAGTTTTATCCTAGATATAAAAACTGATGATGTTTATGAAGATATGAAGAAAAATATTGGAGTATATGATACAAGTAATTTCAGCAAGAAGAGTGAGTTATTTTCCAAAAAGAATGAAAAGGTTATTGGTAAGTTTAAGGATGAGTTGGGTGGAAAAGTAATGAGTGAGTTTATTGGATTGAGAGCAAAGGCATATGCTTATAAGTATGGTGATCAGATTGATAAGAGGTTAAAGGGAATAAAGAAATATGTAATAAAGAAATCAATAACTTTTAGAAATTATTATAATTGTTTGATGAATAAGAAAGAAGAATATAGGAAAATGAATACAATAAGAAGTTATAATCATAACATATATAGTGAAGAAGTAAATAAAAAGACATTAGCAGCCTTTGATGATAAGAGATTTATTTTAGATAATGGAATAGATTGTGTTCCATATGGATATTGTATGATAGAGTGAATAGAATAGATTGTGTTTTAACGATGGGAAGATGGGTTAGGGTTTTTTAAGGGCTACCGCCGCGTTTTTTCGCAATATATAAATGGTTAAACCAAGTATTAATCAAACTCAAGAGTGGAGAAAATCTCAGTCTTAGTTGATATTTTTCACATTCATTATGTTTTCCATTTATATACCAAGTCTTATTGAAAAAATAACTAAAACAAAGGTAAATAAAACAAATAAGCGAATCAATTTAAAAAGTAGTAAGTTAGAGGATGTAAAGAAAAAAATGAATATCCTTGAATGGACTGAAAACTTTGATGGTTATCAATTGAACAATGAAAAAACAATTTACTATAATCTCAAAATGATATGTGGTTCAGGAGGTGGTCAAACAAGAGCATTAAGAGAAGTTTATCATTTCGTAATGGCACAAAAGGGGTATCTTAAAAAATATAAAGATTCAAATGTTTTGTTTGTCAATATTTTAGATGGGGATTATTGTGCAAAGAAAATTAAACTATTGAAGGAATTTGAGAATGAACAAATCTTTATAGGTTCAATGAGTGAGCTGATCAACCTCCAGGTTAAAAGGGGAGACAAATAAATATACCTTGGGATAGCCTGGTTATATATATACAAAGCCTGGTGTTGGCCTAGTGGTTAGGGTGGCGGCTTGGGATCCCAGTGTCCCGAGTTCGAATCCCGCTCAGCTGCTGAATTAACACCAGGGGGTTGACTCAGCCTGTCATCCTTCCGAGGTTGGTGAAATGAGTACCAGTATACTGGTCCCGGTGTATGCCCCGGTTAGAATAGGTGTACCATATCCCTGTGTTGTAAGAGGCGTCCAGGAAGGGCATCCGACCATAAAACATTGCCTCACAAAAAGCCAAACCCCTGTACAGCAGGGAAAAACGGATAAAAAGGGGGTTTATTTTTAGGGAAAAAAAAGGGAATCGCTGAAAATCCCCCATTCATTTACATGGGGAAAAGTGAGCTAGAACCAGTATATTCACCCTACTGAGGTATGTACTCCACCGAGTGCAGTTCCGTTTTTCCAATTGTCACTCTGTGAGTGATTTTTCATCTGTTTGTTTGTCTGTTTGTATGCCTGTCTGTTTATCGCCTTCAGGTCACAATTCCAAACCGATCATCAGGAAATTTTACCAGGTTGAATAGGAAGTCTCACCTGAGAAGCCTTTCGATTTTGAGGCCAAAGGTCAAATTTCTAAAATCGTCATTTATCATCCGATTGACTTGAAATTTGAACAAGATTTACGTATTGCGTCACTGGTTTGGGAAACCAACTATTTTTAAGGTCCAAAGGTCAAAGGTCAACTCAA
>NW_028223941.1:0-3000 GCF_056783735.1 Eptatretus burgeri
CTCAACGATGTTGCGAGCGGAAGACAATTCTACATAGAATATTGAGTGTATATGTACAGTTTTACCAGGGTACTTCGAGACAACAGATGGAACTTTGTGGACTTTAAATTACAACATAGAAGGATAATTGGTCTGTTTTGGATATGGGGGGGGGGGGAGATTTCTTGTTGCTGCCTTAGATGGTCACCAGACAGAAAAGGTTTAACAAGGTTGTTTACAACTACATCAGCAAAATGTGTGTATTATGCTCTTTACTAGTTTTCTTAGCAAATATTTATTAAATTCTTTCTCAAAGCACAAAACGAAGTTAATTTTCAATTTTTACATTATTATAAATTCAATTCATATTTCAGTTTCCACAACCTCCACACTCTTCATTGTCCTCCCTTCCAGAATACTCTCCAGCACCTTCATGACATGATTTAAGAGTGCAACACCCCTGTACTTCCCAGATCTTGAACATCTCCCTTCCCCTGCCATTTCGGCACAATTAACCCTGTCCTCTAATCCTCCAAAACCTCTCTCTTACATCCATTCAACATCCTCCTTGTGCAACTGATCCAACTTATCCTGCTGAAATTATCATCTCTGGAAAGACCTCATTACTGCCTGGCACTCTATACTTCTTCATCCTCTCCAATGCTGTCCACACCTCCTCCTCGATGATCTCCACCAACTCCACTTTCCCCTCTATATAACAGGAGCTGCAGATTGCCGTTGCTTCCTCCACAGTTCAACAGCTCTTTGAAATATCCTTTCCACACCTTCAATACTGCCCCACTCTCTGTCAAAATCCTCCCGCCACCATCCAAAATCACCACCCCCACCACCTCCCCCATCATGTCTTCACTATCCCCATCCCTGTAACGATCCAATTGATAGATCATCTTCTTCCCACCCTCCTCTTCAAACTTATTGTACACCTCTTTCATATTCCTTGCCTTATCCACAGCTCTCGTTGCTGCTCTCTTCTTTTACCAAAAAAGGTGCAGCAACTTTACACCTGGTTGCCTCCCTCTATCCTTTATTTTCTCCATCCTGTTCCAAACCTCCTTCCATTCACCAACTGCCTTCGCTACTTCTTCCGTCCACCATTCTCGGTTTCTATCCCTCAACGATGCACCTTCTCCTGACGTCCTTCCATACAAAACATCCTCAATTCCCCTAAATGCCTCTCCATACTTCTTCCACACCTTCTGCTTCTCCGCTAAATTGCTCATACCTGGCCTTCATCCTCTCCTTGTACTCTACTAAGACGTTGTCCCGACACTTCCCCACCTAATAATCTTCCAAAGTCGACAAACTCGATATAATATTGTTGTGCACCGGCTCGCGACTGAAAATGCCATGAAACACAAACAAAAAAGAAGACGAACACCTGGTCCCACATCTGAAGAATAATTGTTCACAATAGCTAGTCTAATAATGGAGCACCCACCTCAAATAAGTTTGTGCACAAACTTACGTGCGCTCAACAGTAGGCTGGGGGCAGTCATGTGACCCTCAAGAATGGCCGACAAGTTTCCAGTCAGCGTCATTGTTCAAGCACAGCAGAAGAGGTGGACAGACGAGGGACCGGTCCAGGACTGGGTGCAAACAGTCTGGAGTAGTAGACCAGATGGGGGTCTCTCCCGATGATGGAGCATGTTAGTCCTGGATACGTTCAGCTGTCACAACACCGACGACACCAAAGCGCTGCTCCGTCTGACTAACACCGATCTCGTCATCATCCCAGGTGGGATAACTACTCCTGCAGCCCATTGATGTGTCCATCAATAAGCCGTTCAAGGACCAACTACGTCGCTGCTGGTCTGACTGTATAATGAGTGCGGAGAAGACTAACACCAAGAGCGGGAGGATGAGAAAGGTCAACCTTCCGATGATCTTGAGCTGGATTGTCAAGGTGTGGGAGGAGATACCGTCGGACATCATCAACCCAGCATTTCTGAAATCTTACATCTCCAACAACATGGACGGCACAGAGGAGGACATCATTTGGGAGGAGGAGACTGCAAATGATGGTGACAGCGACATGGATAGTGACGGGGACTTCCTCCACCTAATTTAAGTCGATAAGTGCCGTCTTCGCTGAGGAAAGCATTGACAAGGATTTCCTCGCGTTTAGCTGAAAAGCTTCATCAAACCCAAACGGCCCTTTTCAGGGCCACAAATCCACAAGAAATGTGTATGATACCGGAATGAATCCCTTTTATTCCATTTTCTCAGAACAAAAAAAAATCCTCTTTGTAATATTAAAAAATAAAATATAAAAATTAAATCTTGGTTCTCTTTCTCTTTCTCTTTATCTTTCTCTCTCTTTCTCTCTTTCTCTCTCTCTCTCTCTCTTTCTCTCTCTCTCTCTCTCTCTCTCTCTCTCTCTCTCTCTCTCTCTCTCTCTCTCTCTCTGTCTTTCTCTCTCTCTCTCTCTCTCTCTCTCTCTCTCTCTCTCTCTCTCTCTCTCTCTCTCTTTCTCTCTTTCTCTCTTTCTCTCTTTCTCTCTTTCTCTCTCTCTTTCTCTCTCTCTTTCTCTCTCTTTTTCTCTCTCTTTTTCTCTCTCTTTTTCTCTCACTTTTTCTCTCTCTCTCTTTCTCTCTCTATCTCTCTCTCTCTTTTCGCCTTCTTGAAAATGAGAATAAGACAGTGGAACTAGATTAAACGGACATGGGAGGGAGCATGCTGACACCTCCATCACTTTGTTCCACACAAAGCTAATGTACAAACGGATTTAGATCTCGATCAGAAAATAAAATGATTAATACATTCCTTTCCTTTGAGGGTGAAAAACATGGGTATGGTGTATGCACCGGAAAAGTTTATTTATTTATTCATTTATGAGGGTGAAAAACACAGGTGCGTCGAAGACTCGGCCACGGTTTATGCATCAGAAAATACGGTAAATACAAACACGATTCAATCACAAATGTTTGAATGTTCCATGTGTGTGTGTGTGTGCACCTGCTGCCACCGCCAGTCATCATCTCCCTTTGCAAGTCTCTTTGA
>NW_028223942.1:0-3000 GCF_056783735.1 Eptatretus burgeri
TGTTTTGTTCTTGTGTTTAATTGGAGTAGAAAATGCGACTTCTATTGTTTCGGTGGAGACACGGCACAAGACAAAAGACCAAAATTAATTCCCTTTTCCTGCATCTCGTGCTTTTCTTTGTGCATTATTTATTTAATTTCAACCCTCGGTACTCATTGTAATATTTGCAAATGCATAAATTGCAACCACAATTATTTGATGGCAACTACACCTGGTTTGCTAATTATCCTCATGATTAGACACATTTTATATTTGTGTCTAATGTGTCAGTAACAAACCTGTATAACACCCATTTAGTCTTGCAATGTTTCAATGCACCATAAAGTGATAAACACGTAAATTGAATCTGACAGCTGGCTGGTGGATGGGCTCGTGATTCATTTTCATTGCCATATTAGATGTTGAACTTTCTTTATGTTTAGGACTTGAGCAATTTAGTTGTTTGTGAATGTTAGATTGATTTTGTAGAATTTCTTCAAGATTATCAATGTGTTTTGTTTGAAACCAGGTCCATTGTCACTTTGCATATAAGTTCTTTACTTGGAGTGTTATACCTACCGTACCTGACAAGAGAGTAATGGCTACAATGTGATGAGAATAATGATTTCCATGAGTGCATTGCAATCAAAGTACTGTGATCAAAAACACTAAAAATAAATCAAACAAATATTGTCCATCTATTTTGCAGACCAAAGCCGGAATGCAATTAGTTATGTGATGGCAGTAGATTTGGTTATAATGAATGACAACAAAGGACACATACAGATGTAGTTCGTCTTTATTACAAACAGGCAAAAATACCCGTCCTGAGTGATGGGAAAAGCAAGCAAAAGCACCCGTCCGATTGATGGGAAAACTTCAAGTTAATCCAGCTATTTAAATTATTTCATGGACTTTAAAAAGGTTAATTGTGTTGCACTTTAAAAATTCAGCCTTTTCAAGTTGAGACTAATTGGTCATCCTGTTTGCCAAAAATTGTTATATTGGTCGTCAGTTTGATCTCATTTTGAGGCCTCAAAACAGCCTCTGAGGACAAATCCACAAAGCTCATGGAAAGGCCCGGTCACACCTTGACGTTTTAGCCAGCGATGGCAACGTATTAAAATGTATGTAAAACGCAGGCTTACGTTGAACTTTTGATGTTTTTTTTTTTAAGATTCGGACGTATTCATAGCGACTTGGTCTTATGTATAACGCATTAGTAACGGACACAGAACGTTTCGTTGTGTTATAGATAACTTATACCAACGAATGCTGAACCTGTTGTCGGCCAACACAACCAATGCCCAACGATAGTCTAACTTAGGCATAGCGCGTTGCACGCATTGCCGACGATGTCGTGACGTAGCCTATTAAAAGGCTGACGCACAACGATTCGAATCATAACTGCCGTAGAAATGGAAGTGTCAATATCGTGGTCACACCTTGGCGATCTTGCCAGCGCATGCCGACCTAAGAAAAATGTGTCTAAAACGTTGGGGCACGTCAAATACGGTATGAGTAAGTTTGGTATACATGAGTAGAACGCTAAAGTACGCTATCATACGTCGTAGTAAGTAGAGTGCGTCAAGAAATTTTAAACGTTCAAAATTTTACGACGTACTCGGCGTATGACACACGTTCCGCATGCGATGGGGATAAGTTTTACACACGATATGTGGACGCTTACACACGTCCACAAAGGCTACTTATAAGCTACTCATAAGTCGAAACACGTCGCGGTAATGTCTTTTTTTACGCGAAACTTATTTCTAACTTATGTTTGACGTGCTTTGAACCAATTCTTTACGTAGTCCCAACACACATTGACGTATGTAGACGTATTCCAATGACGTCTTCCGGTCGACAAAAAAAATAAATTAACGTGTTTCTAGCTTACAACTGCCATATAAAGACGTGTTCCCAGCGGTTTTGGGAATTGGTATATAAAAATGCTGCTCATAAAAGCGGAACCCAACAGTGTTTTCGAGTCCTTTTTGAGTCGATGTCCATGTCAGCAGTAACAGTATCAGTATCAGTATTAGTATTAGTATTAGTATTAGTAGTAGTTTGTTCATGTTGGCAGTGGTAGGTGAGTGTGAGGGGGAGGGTGTGGGTTATGATGGATCCTCCTTGCGTCCGCGTGTCCACGGGTAGGAGACATATTTTCACCATTGTTCGAAGTTCTTCGCGGCTAATTTTTTATGGGGCTTTTTCAACAATGAGCTATAGCTTGTTTTTACGATTTAGGTCTATTCATAACAGGTTGGACAAATGCACAATGAACTAATAATGTGCATAGAGCGCTTTGATTACTTATAGATACGATATACCAACGAATAATTATCGTGAAGCCGGCGTTCACAAACTATGCCCAACGATAGCCTAACTTATCCATATCGTGCGGCAGTTTATCTTTGCCGTGACGTGGGGTTTACTATTCATCAGCTGCCACTCAACGATTTAAATGGCTGCATCTCCACTATTGAAAGTTGACGCTTGCGCTCAACAATTGGATTTTTTTTACACTCAACGACTTTTAAACGGTACCACTCAGCTATTTTCATTGTTTACAATGAACGATTTAAATTGCTGTCACTCGCCTTTGTTTTTTGACGCTGGGGTTTGGAAATTTGAAGCGTTTCTTCTGAACGTGTTAAAACACTCAAACTCGACTATTTTAAATAGACGCTGCCGATGGACAATTGGAATCATAGCCAAGCTAGACATCGAAGTGTGAACATCCTCGTCATGCCGAAGAAAAGTTTGAAGAATGCTGCAAATAAGTGTCCTGGCCGTGGCCGTGGACGCTGACGCAAAGACGATCCGTTATACCGACGTCTTTCAGCCTATGAGTAACTTAAAAGTAACGTCTGTCGATGTGTGGCAACGATCGCGTAACATGCCAACAACACGTTAATCATAGGTTAGAAATAAGTTTCGGGTACGCTAAACATTACCTCGGCGTGTCTCAACTTATGATTAACTTACAAGTAGCATGTGTTGACGTCTGTCAACGAT
>NW_028223943.1:0-3000 GCF_056783735.1 Eptatretus burgeri
TGGCTGAACAGATTGAGGTGAAACTTTACACGTATGACCGCTTATCCAGGAGGAAAAAAAGTTTCACACATATGATGTGTGTGAAACTCATAAATATGTGTGAAACTTTTGTTCCTCATGGAAAAGCGGTCATACGCGGTCATAGTTGGTAGGATAAGTGGTCATAGGTCATAGGATAAGCGGTCATAGGTCACATGGTTTGACAGCCATATTTGATTTACCCTCAACCATATAAAAATACACCACTCAAAAGAAGTCCTGGCAAAGGTCTGCAATCTCTGCTCTTTTTCTTGTTTTGTTTTATTTTTGAATCTGATTCACTTGGCTGCACCTGAATGGGGTTAAGGATGGATGAGGAGCATCTGAAACCTGAATCCTATCCAGCTTCCTCCTGATGATTTCATCTTTGCTTTTTGCTTGTTAATTAAATAAAAAAACAGTACACAAACGCCACACAAAATACACTGCACAAAACTAGACAAACACCATACAAAAGTACGGGCAAGGGTTTGCAATCTCTGATTGCTCTTTTTATGTGGTTTAGTTATGTTAAACCTTTTGAATATCAAGGGTGTGTTCAGTTGCCAAGTTTCTTGGAGAGTGCTCGCCAAGTGTCTGAAGGACTCAAGCAAGCACTCCATTCAAAACCGTTGATAAGGAATTCATCCATCCATTGGGACCACACTCTGTGCAGAGCGTTGGTGCTGCCAAAGCAGTCTCCTGAGCAATTGGACAAAATCCTGGACGGGTCGCCACTCCGACACAGGATACCAGCAAGCTGGCACTCATTTTGCCGACCAACACACATATATCCATCCATCCATTAGGACCATACTCTGTGCAGAGCATTGGTGCCGCCGAAGCAGTCTCCTTGGCTATTGGGAACAATCCTGGATGGGTCGCCACTCTGACAGTATACCAGCATGCTGGCACTCATTTTGCCGACCTCGGAAGGATGACAGGCAGAGTCAAACCCACCTGGTGTTAATTCAACAGCTGAGCGGGATTTGAACTCAGGACCCTAGGATCCCAAGCCCACTACCTTAACCATTAAGCCAACACCAGGCATATATATGTATATATATGTATATATATGTATATATGTATATATGTATATATATATGTATATATATGTATATATATGTATGTATATATATATGTATGTATATATATGTATATATATATATGTATATATATGTATATATATGTATATATATGTATATATATGTATATATATGTATATATATGTGTATATATATGTATATATATGTATATATATATATATATATATGTATATATATGTATATATATATGTATATATATGTATATATATATGTATATATATGTATGTATGTATATATATATACATACATATATACATATATATACATACATACATATATATACATATATATATACATATATATACATATATATATATATATATATATATATATATATATATAGAAAGAATACTGGTTCTGGCTCACTTTTCCCCATGTAAATGAATGGGGGATTTTCAGCCATGAAATTTTTCTTTTTTTTCCCTAAAAAATAAATCCCCTTTTTAGCCCAAGGTATATTTATTTGTCTCCCCTTTTAACCTGGAGCCTGGTGTTGGCTTAGTGGCTAGGGTGGCGGCTTGGGATCCCAGGGTCCTGAGTTCAAATCCCGTTGGCTGCTGAATTAACACCAGGGGGTTGACTCAGCCTGCCATCCTTCCGAGGTCGGCGAAATGAGTGCCAGTGTACTGGTCCCGGTGTATGCCCCGGTTAGAATAGGTGTACCATATCCCTGTGTGTCGTAAGAGGCGACCAGGGTTGGTGTCAGGAAGGGCATCCGGCCATAAAACATTGCCTCAAGAAAAAGCCAAACCCCTGCACAGCAGGGAAAAATGGCTGTAAAAACGGTCATTTTTTTATTTCCCCTTTTAACCTAGGGGCTCTCTTCAAATAGCCCATACAACAAGATAAAGATTTGTTAAAGGTGATTCTAAAGAAATATCTGAAACGCCTAAGCCCCGGGACACTCTTTATCAAATAACCCATACAACAAGATAAAGATTTGTTAAAGGTGATTCGAAAGAAATATCTGAAACGTCTAAGCCTCGGGGCACTCTTTATCAAATAACCAATGCATATTGTTTAGCTCACTCATTGAACCTATAAACATTTGTTCATTCTCAAATTCCTTCAATAGTTTAATTTTCTTTGCACAATAATCCCCATCTAAAATATTGAAAAACAAAACATTTGAATCTTTATATTTTTTAAGATACCCCTTTTGTGCCATTACGAAATGATAAACTTCTCTTAATGATCTCATCTGACCACCTCCTGAGTTGCATATCATTTTGATATTGTAGTAAATTATTTTTCCATTGTTCAATTGATAACCATCAAATTTTTCAGTCCATTCAAACATATTTATTATTTTCTTTACATCCTCTAACTTATTGGTTTTTAAATTGATTCGCATATTTGTTTTATTTACCTTTGTTTTAGATATTTTTTCAATAAGACTTATTTGATATTTTTCACATTCATTATGTTTTCCATTTATATACCAAGACTGAGATTTTCTCCACTCTTTAGTTTGACTAATACTTGGTTCGACCATTTATATATTGTGAAAACGCGGCGGTAGCCCTTAAAAACCCTAACCCATCTTCCCATCGTTAAAACTTGTGTCCATATGGAACACAATCTATTCTATTCACTCTATCATACAATACCCATATGGAACACAATCTATTTTATACACTCTATCATACAATATCCATATGGAACACAATCTATTCCATTATCTAAAATAAATCTCTTATCATCAAAGGCTCCTAATGCCTTTTTATTTACTTCTTCACTATATATCTTATGTTTATAACTTCTTATTGTATTCATTTTCCTATATTCTTCTTTCTTATTCATCAAACAATTATAATAATTTCTAAAAGTTATTGATTTCTTTATTACATATTTCTTTATTCCCTTTAACCTTTTA
>NW_028223944.1:0-3000 GCF_056783735.1 Eptatretus burgeri
CAGAGACTTTGACAAAGTGGTGGTGCGACTTGGTGGCTTCCACCTGCTGATGTCCTACAGAGGCAGCATTGGGAAGACCATGACAGGGAGTGGGTTGGAAAACCTGTGGTTACGAGTGTATGCCAAAGGTTCAGTGGTGCATATGCTCACAGGTCATGCCTTCTCTCGAGCAGTGCGTGTCCACATTCTGACCTTGCTGGCCCTCATCTATGTACTGCTAGACAAGTCAGACTGGGAGAGCCAGACTAACAAGGAACATCTGGTCAGTCTGTACCAGGACACAGTGGACCAAGATGAAGATGCTGCTGAGATAGATGAAGATGAAAGTCTGCAAGAGTTTCAACAGTTTCTCACTCACCACCTAGATCAAGCTGCCACACAGAGCAGAACGGGGAAGTTATGGGTGCAGTACATCCACCAGGTGTTGCTCATGCTCAACTTCATCAGAGCTGAGAGGACTGGCAACTGGAAGCTTCATCTTCACTGTGTGCAGGAGATGATCCCGCATTTCCATGCAGCAGGTCATCTACCGTATGCCAAGTCTGGCAGACTGTACTTGCAGCAGATGAACTCCATTGCACAAGTCATGCCACCTGAGGAGTACACGTTGTTCTCTGCAAAGGGGTATTTTACCATCCGCCGAGCCAATGAGTTCTGGTCTGGCAACTTCTCCGACCAGACAATCGAGCAGTTCCTGATGAGGATACTGAAAACCAGTGGAGGGATGACACATGGTAGAGGGATAACAGACAACACCTTACCCAAATGGGTGCATGCACTGCCTCACTATGTTCCTTTGTGCGATGTTTTGGATAAGTTCACTGGTGTGCACACTGCTACCTCTGAACAACACAAAGGTCTTCGTTCATCCACTCAAGCTACAGACAAGAAAGACTACGATGTCTTCCTCCAGTGGCTGCAGGCACATCCACCATTTTCAGGTTACCAGCCTGATCGCCTAATGTCTATTTGCACTGGTGTTGTAGCTGACACATCTGTCCACTGTGACAATGCCGTGCAGATTGGTCAAGCTGCAGCATCTAAAATAACAGGGAAGCAGTTCACAGAGATCACCCTGCATCGCAGTGACAAAGTCAAGACTATGGGAGATAAGAACAGCATCAACGTCAGGGGGCAAAACACAGAGGTGAATCCCACTCTCTTCTTCAACAGGATCACTTGTGTCCTCAAGACAAGTTCTGACATGAAGCAGTTCATGTCATATGAGCTGGCTCCTCAACCTCCAACCCTGTTTCATAATTGTGCCATGCGGAAACCAACCAAGAGTGCCCTAGGTACTCTCCTCAAGTCATTTGCCCCTGTACAACCCAACATTCCAAACAACTGCCAATTTGTCAAAGATGGAGGCCATCTGTTGCAGTCAGTAGTCTGGCCACAGCCATCAACCTATGGAGGTGTGTGCCAGTGCTACATTACCTACATCCTGAAGCACTATGGGGTTGGCACTACTACTGTGTTCGATGGCTGCAGAACCGTCTCACCAAGGCAGCAGAGCAACTGCGCAGGGCAAAGAAGTCAACATCCGGTGACATCCTATTTGACCAGAACATGCAAACCACTACGACTCAGGCAGCATTTCTGACAAATAACCACAACAAGGAGTGTCTCATAGAGATGCTCAGTGGCTTGCTGAATCAAGCAGGCATCCAGGTGAAGCAGGCGCAAGCTGATGCAGATGCCTTGATTGTGTCAACAGCTCTGTCTTTGGCAGCGCCTGGCAAAAACCGGTGGTTGTTGTCGGAACTGACACTGACCTGTTGGTAATGCTGGTGACTCTAGCAACCACAAACATGGACCTGTACATGTTATGCTCCAAGAACCCCACAACACTCTACAGCGTTCACGACATTCAAGCAAGCATTGGTGACACAAGTAAATATCTAATGGTGCTGCATGCCATAACTGGATGCGACATCGTGTCTGCTCTGTATCGCCAAGGGAAGCGCAAGGCATTCAATCTGGTGCATAACAATAAGGAGTATGACCTACTCAACACATTCATCAATGCGAAGAGCACTCATCAGCAAGTACAAGAAGCAGGTGAAAGCTTCCTCCTGAAGCTCTACGGTGCATCCAGTTGTGCATCACTGGACGTGTTCCGCTACATCGCCTACAACAAGGCAATCAGCAGAACGTCACTTTCCTCAACGTTCCAGTTGGCAACTTTGCCTCCAACAAGTGCTGCAGCCAAGCAACATTCCTTCAGAACATATCTCACTATTCAGGAATGGATGGGGAGGCCCTTGCAGCCAACAGCATGGGGATGGAAACTGGAGGACATCCTGACTCCAGTTGACACTGACCGTCCCATTACTCCAGACACTCTGCTCAACATGATCTCTTGTGGCTGCAGAGCAGATGGCTGTGGAGTGTCATGTGGCTGCAGGAAGATGGGGGTGCACTGCTCTGCCCTGTGTACAAAGTGCACTGGTCAAACCTGCAACAATGCAGCACCAATGCCATCCTTGCTGGATGCTGAGGGAGAAACTGAAGAATCAACTCCTGTTTCTCCAGAAACTGATGATGAGGATGATGACTGAGGGTGAACATGTGTTATGTTGTAAATATGTTTCACAAGTTTTAACATTTGTAATTGTTTTGTTAATTGTTTTTTGTTAATGTATTTAATACAATACATGAATATTCTTATTTTACTCTATTTTTTAATGTTTCTATATAATAGTATTACCACAGATATGGTGAAAATTGTTCATAGCCCAGGAGTAATAGGTTTAGACCTATGGAAAACTGCATGAGGATTTCATTAAATCTTCAAAATATAGTTGAAATTGAATTCCCTGCCCCAAAAAACATATATTTAGACTCATTATTTGCATTTTTATGATGTTTTAAGCCTGAAATATGAGAAAATCTCAAGCCGGCGGCCATCTTGGACGCCATCTTAAATTTCTCAAAAGCCCCAAGGGAAGTTCTTGGGGACTTCTACTATGTTATTCCTGACAGTTTTCTGAACATTTC
>NW_028223945.1:0-3000 GCF_056783735.1 Eptatretus burgeri
CCATCCTGCACCGTCTCATCATCCTTCCCATCCCACACCTCCCAGAATCACTTCTGTCCCGCACCCTCCAAGCATTCCTCGCCCCGTCACTTTCCTTACTCCTTTCCTTATTCCTGTACAATGCCAACAGCTCCTTCTCCCCTGTCTGTAACTGTGTGGCCCTCACACATCCAATGAGTCAGGCGGGGGCAACAGCATTCAATCTGGCAGTGGCTAATGACAGGAAGCTGTGGATCTGGCAGTGGCTTCTACAGAATGATGGTCTCGGTTTTCGAAATACGGTTTGCATAAGCTTTGAATGTGATATAAAACAAAGCAGGTTTTTCCTGCAATAGCTGAATCAGTTCATGCTCAGCATGTTCTTCAGTCCAGTAGTTTGCTGTTTGGTTTGGGAAGGAAGCATGAGGCAGTGCTGCATTCTGATTGGCTTCGTGGGAAGTCTCGTAAGATTTTTAGTCGTGGGAAGTTTGTGAAGTCTCGTCGTGAGGGCATCCGCACGAACTGACGATACGACTGCATTAGCAATAATCACGACCAGCCTCTCTCCATTATTTAATTAATTTTTCTGAAAGATTAAAGTCTGCGTAGATTTTATTGAGACTCCCTTTACAAATGCACTTTTAAAGACAAAATAAAAATATAATCTTGTTTCCATAGGTATTCGGCAAAGCGTCGACATTCCAAAGGCCTGCAAACACTTGCCTGTTTGAAAAGGAAAAGAAGAAAGACAAAAGAAAGACAAAAAGCTGCTTTTGAAAAGAAACGAAAAGGCAAGTTCTTTATTTTAATATGTACATTCTTCCACGACTGGTCTTGTGTCTTTTCAATAATAAGAATGAAGAATCTTACGAGAATTGACTCTGGCTTTACATCCTTGCTTATGTGTGCGTGCATGCTTGTATGACAATGCATGCACTCGAGGAAATTATTCAATGTTCCAATTTCTTTATTTTCTTTTTTTTCTTCTCCTTTTTTTTTTTTTTTTAAAACAAATTTTTCATTGCTTTCAAGACTAAAAATAATTGTTGTAAAACAGGATAAATGTGGAATGAAAACGTTGAAAATTAACTTGTTATTGTAATGTCTTGTCATTGCAATTACGTGCAGCACGTCAGCTTTTCCTTTTCGTACATTGATGACATTGTCTTGGAGGAACTTGTACATATATGCATCATATGCAGGACAAGAACATCTTCAAAGATAATAAATGTCAGTGTGTATATATCCGTCCTTCTCTCCAAAACTCCAAAATCATGAAACCCAGCGGCCCAAAACTTTGCATGCATCCGAAGGGAACTCTAAGGTAGTACGTGAGTGAAAATTGGGTGTTTGGGTTCAATTAAACACCCCTTTTGAAGATAATTTATGGGGTGCTCATCACGAAAAATCAAACTCACCAAGATGGCGGCATGCCGTAAATATATGGTCTATTTCGAGTTAAATTTCCTGTAAAATATGTGGCCAAGATTTTTAGCTTTTTACACTTCCTAATATTTTGCTTTCTATGACTGATATGGCTGAGCGGAGAACGCATTAATTATTTTTATCTTAAGTTTGTCATGCTTTTGTGTTTGTTTGAGTTTTCTTCTACTTTGGTCGTGTTCACATCTTGACTAATGGCTGAGGTGGTGTATTATCATTTTTACTGCTGGCTTCAAAATTTCGAAATTGTGAAAATTAAGCTCTTCATCTGTGCTATGACCTTATGATGATAATTCATACAATGATATTGTTGTTAAAACTTCTGTCTTTATTTGACACCATATTTGAAAAATAATGTGCTTTATAGTATTGGCTTATTTGTTGTTGAAAACAGTGCAATGCGTTATGAAGTTTTCACTGATAATACTGAGGAATGACATTGTTTCATCTCCACCAACAGAACACAGGAGGGCAGAGGACATATTTATGTTCGGCTTTAAAACATTTTGGAGGACAGGTCTCTCTCGGAAAATCGTGGTTTTCAAAGGGAATGCTGGATGTGGAAAAAGCGGTCTCCTCCATTATCTTTCAAGACTTGCAAAGCAAGTAGCGGCAGGTCTGGGATATTATCACATCAGGTATGTTTAAGCAAAATATAGGAACCAGGACTGTTGTTATAAATTTAAAGATAGAAATTTCCAATTGTTGAAGTTTCCAAAAGTATATCAGATTTGTGATAATCACACATTTGACCAAAATACATCACATAGGACTTTCAAAATGTTCAACAAGGAGTAACTCGCAATCATCTGAGACAAACCAAGGATTTTGGGAGTTTTTTTTCAACATTTAATTGGAGAAAAAAAATTCTCATTATTGCAGACAGTACAGTATTTGAAATATACAAACATTGGCATTTCTTGAGTGAACAGAAGTATCTCATCCTTGAACACTCCTCGTATGTTGTAAACTTCTCCCTTTACATTGTTAACTTGCCTCAACGAGAACGGCACCTGGTAAAGCGCATCCCTCTGCCAGGCTGAACAGTTTACGTTTTGCATCCCGCGAATAGGCTGGATCTAGATCCGGATTCGGATCTTCACGAAAATCCGATCAATTTCATCCTTGTCACACATTCAACCTGTCCACCAAGTTTTGTCAGAATCTGTCCGTTACCTTTTGAGATATCCTGCTCACAAACAGACAAACAAGCCGGTAGGCGGCCATGGGTCGCCGAGCATCCGATGACCTTTGACCCCTGACCTGAGTTAATCTAGTACTAAGTACTTACGAAATTGCAATCGAATCGGTTAACCCAGGTATGAGCAGGGGGGCTTTGAATGGTCATTTTTCCCGAACAATGCACTCATTGACCTTTGACCCTTGACTTAGCTGAGATAGGTCAATATGTCCTGAAGCAAAGTTGTATTACCCATTGAGTACTATGTACCTCTGAACTTTCATTCGTATTGGTTAACCCGAGTCGGAGCAAGGGGGCTTTGAATGGTCATTTTGCCGAAAAATACTCATTGACCTTTGACCCCTGACATAGCCGAGATAGGTCAATATGTTCTGAAG
>NW_028223947.1:0-3000 GCF_056783735.1 Eptatretus burgeri
AGGTTGTGTGCATGTGTGAGAAGAATGACGAAAACATCTGTGTCTGAAGATCAGATAACGATATTTCCATCTTGGCAAATTTCACAGATGTGCTTTACATGCCATAAGAGCCGAGTGACAGCTTCTTTGTGGTTGTAGGCTCGGCTGGGTACCTCTTCCATCGCAATAGCACCTTTGTTTATCTGATAATGGTTTGCCTTGTCATCCATTCCCACAATCAAGGTGTGCCTTTGGAGCTGTTCGAGGTATGGTGATCTTTGCCATTCCTTAACAAGGAATGGTCGAGGGCTGTCTTGAATTTTCCTGAGTTTAGCGCTGCGTTGAAATTCTTTGGATGCTTTTGGTCAGGACCATTATGAAGTCAATATCTGTACACATTGATTCTCTCATGTCCCACTCAATATCTTTAATTGATGGGCTTTTGTACATGTCACATACAAAGTTTACTCTCTTTGCGATGCCCAACAACCTTTTGAGTACAATTTTTGCAATTCCTCCAAATGTTGCAGTTACGTTCACAAGGGTACGTATGAGAAACATTGCATCAACAGTGATCAACCGCACATGCATCTCGACTAAGCGGTTTGCCACTTTTTCACCCTTTCCTCCAATTTATGTGCATCAGTTTTGACTCGTCAATTTTGTTGATCCACCCGTCCACATGTGCTTGAGTCAAGGGCATGTGTATAAGAGGATAACTGAAAACTAATTCAAGATGCAAATCACTGGTCGTCGTAACACAGAGTAGCCATCCGAAGAGGTCTCGTGTCCCCTGCGGCTTTTTGATTTTCTTGTCCTTCATCACAGTGAGCTTGAATTTAATTACACCTGTCGAGAATGGGGGATGGGTTTCTCAAATCTTGTCGGATCTGCAAAACATTCATGAACTCCTGGACATATGTCTTTCTTTTCGGTTTCAACACAGTGTAGGAGCTCAGTCTTTACCTCATCTGATGTTGCCTTCCTAGTGGGCAAGCAGTAGAGATTTTCATTTTGAGTTTTTTCATCAAAAGGATTGAGTGGCTCCTTAATGCCATTGATGACAATCTCAAAATCGCTGTTGATACACGATGCAGTGATGACCCCCCAGGCCCAATTCCAAGGCATAACTCTCACAACTGTCTCCTTCGAAAAACTCATGGCATCTTGACAAGTCTGTCTGTGATGTAACAGCACCAAAGAAGACTCTGCCCTTGAGAAGGCTGAATTCCTCAACTCTGTTTGCTTCCAAATCTTGGGTGCTCCAACCACTCACTCCTGGTACCTACTCCACCAACACTCTAATACCCCAACTGCTCCTGGATACTGTCTTTCCCACCTGAGAAGGTGGAGAGGTTTCTGGCAAACCTAGATTCTAATTCTGTGACAGGCCCAGACAGCATCAGTGCAATCTCCTAAAAACCTGCAATGTGTATATATTGTTCAGCCGCAATGTGTATATATTGGCTCTTAATACCGAACTCGAGCTGCAACCCGATATATCTATGAAGAAAGGACTGCTGGGAAGAGATTTGCATATTTCACATGTCGGTCATGCATGTATGTGTGGAGGCCCCATACCTTGCATACATGTTGTATGGCCCATGTACCCTGGTGTTTTCCGGGAAAGGATTTGCATATTTCACATGTCGGTCATGCATGTATGTATTAATAAAAAAACAAATCTCATTTGTAAAAGTTAATGACATGTTAATGTTTGCACTCCGCACCCTCTTGCTCATTCTGCTCTGTTCACTCAAAGTCAGTTTCCATCTGCCTGGAAGTTAGCCACCATCACTGCAATCCACAAGCAACTCGAGGGGAAGCACTCGGGAGAGTGCAAAACCTCCGCCGCCAATACTGCTGGGTCAATCGAGTGAACCTCTTCTTCCTCTTTCGGCTGCTCCCGTGAGGGGTCGCCACAGCGGATCATCCGTATGATCCGCATCGTGATTTGGCACATATTTTACGCCGGATGCCCTTCCTGACGCAACCCTGGTCGCCTCTTACGACACAGGGATATGGTACACCTATTTTAACCGGGGTATACACCGGCCCAGTATACTGGTACTCATTTCGCCGACCTCGGAAGGATGACAGGCTGAGTCAACCCCCTGGTGTATTAATTCAGTGGCCCAACGGGGCTTGAACTCAGGACCTCTTGGATCCCAAGCCGCTGCCCTAACCACTGCGCCAACACCAGGCATGGTCAATCGAGTGAACCTTATATCTTATTCATTAAATATGTCAACAGTGCTGACAGTTATAGTTATTTTCTCCATTTTTTTTTGGGGGGGGGGGTTGGAAATCACTTAAAACATGTAGAAATGCAAAAAAAAGAAATCAAAATTTTGTTGAACAAGAAGTTTCAAAAATTTTTTTTTTCTCTAACAATTTTTTTTTGGGGGGGGGGGGTTGGAAATCACTTAAAACATGTAGAAATGCAAAAAAAAACATTTTTTTCTCTAAATTTTTTTTTGGGGGGGGGACAAAGTCCAAAATGTAATGGCATGATAGTAGGGTAAGAATACTGATTCTGGCTCACTTTGCCCCATGTAAATGAATGGGGGATTTTCAGCGATTTATATTTTTTTTTCCCTAAAAATAAATCCCCTTTTTATCCCAAGGTATATTTATTTGTCTCCCCTTTTAACTTGGAGGTTGAACCTCATTGAATTGAACACCTGGGGGTTGAACAGCTCACTCATTGAACCTATAAAGATTTGTTCATTCTCAAATTCCTTCAATAGTTTAATTTTCTTTGCACAATAATCCCCATCTAAAATATTGACAAACAAAACATTTGAATCTTTATATTTTTTAAGATACCCCATTTGTGCCATTACGAAATGATAAACTTCTCTTAATGCTCTTGTTTGACCACCTCCTGAGCCACAGGTTATTTTTTGTTAAGCCCCGCCCACTTTTCTTTAAGCCCCGCCCACTTTTGTTAAGCCCCGCCCACTTTTCATAAGGTAATTTTTCTAAGCCACGCCCACTTTTCCTAAGCTCCGCCCACTT
>NW_028223948.1:0-3000 GCF_056783735.1 Eptatretus burgeri
TTATCCTTTAAATCGTTAAACGCAAGGACGATCCATCATAACCCACACCCTCCCCCTCACACTCACCTACTACTGCCAACACGAACAAACTACTACTAATACTAATACTAATACTGATACTGATACTGATACTGTTACTGCTGACATGGACATCGACTCAAAAAGGACTCGAAAACACTGTTGGGTTCCCCTTTTATGAGCAGCATTTTTATATACCAATTCCCAAAACCGCTGGGAACACGTCTTTATATGGCAGTTGTAAGCTAGAAACAAGTTCATTTATTTTTTTTTGTCGACCGGAAGACGTCATTGGAATACGTCTACATACGTCGATGTGTGTTGGGACTACGTAAAGAATTGGTTCAAAGCACGTCAAACATAAGTTAGAAATAAGTTTCGCGTAAAAAAGACATTACCGCGACGTGTTTCGACTTATGAGGAGCTTATAAGTAGCCTTTGTGGACGTGTGTAAGCGTCCACATATCGTGTGTAAAACTTATCCCCATCGCATGCGGAACGTGTATCATACACCGAGTACGTCGTAAAATTTTGAACATGTTTAAAATTTCTTGACCTACTCTACTTACTACGACGTATGATAGCGTACTTTAGCGTTCTACTCACGTATACCAAACTTACTCATACCGTATTTGACGTGCCCCAACGTTTTAGACACATTTTTCTTAGGTCGGCATACGCTGGCAAGATCGCCAAGGTGTGACCGCGATGTTGACACTTCCATTTCTACGGCAGTTATGATTCGAATCGTTGTGCATCAGCCTTTTAATAGGCTACGTCACGACATCGTCGGCGATGCGTGCAATGTGCTATGCCTAAGTTAGATTATTGTTGGGCATCGGTTGTGTAGGCCGACAACAGGTTCAGCATTCGTTGGTATAAGTTATCTATTACACAACGAAACGTTCTGTGTCCGTTACCAATGCGTTATACATAAGACCAAGTCGCTATGAATACGTCCGAATCTTTAAAAAAAAAACATCAAAAGTTCGACGTAAGCCAGCGTTTTACATACATTTTAATACGTTGCCATCTCTGGCTAAAACGTCAAGGTGTGACCGGGCCTTAAAGGGTTTGCCAAGGCAATATTCACGTCAGTTACGGACCACAAATTTTATCGCATGGAGGAGAATGAAGGGTGTGAAGGGATGGTACCACATAGGACTGAATGAAGGGTCAACCTTGGTCAGTGGCGTGCTTAAGGTATAGCAGGTATGGCATATGCCCTGGACACCACTTGAATGTGGGGTGCCACTGAACAGGGCTTGGTCTCTGTCAAGAATGGAATATTGAAGTTGAAAGACGTCAGAGACGGAAGAAACGAATGGCTGATGAGAACTCGAGAGACGCTGGGTTAACAGTGAAGGAGGTAATGGCTTGTGGTTTATTCTGAATGTTTCGAGGTGTTATAATAAAGAGGAAAATATTTTATTTTATTTTTGGAATGGTTGGAATCGAAATATGTCCGACACGGGACATAACTGTCAGGGTATGTAGTGTACAATGAAAATAACATCTTGGAAAGTGATACTATGCTAATTGCGGAATGCAATCTTGCCAAGGGTGAAAGCATATTCCTGATATGTGTATATTGTACAGGATGACACAATGTAGGGGAACTGGAAATAAGAGGGTATTTAATTTCATTTCATAAAGTGTGCTAGTCGAGAATGGTAAATCGATAGTAAAATATTGAGCACAAATGAAGCAAGAGATATTGTTGCGAATCTGGCAGCCGTGAGCGCTTAACATTCGGGTCCCCATGGCTCAGTTATTTCGTTAAGTGAATGTGGATAGATGGCTGCCTTTCCCCTATGTCTGATGGGAGTTAAGTGTACGTGCGCTGTGAGTTATTTTGTATATTCACCAACAACAACGACATCCTCCCTGGCTTCCTTCCACCATCGGCCTTTTCGACGAGCATACGTGCCGAGCGCCTGTGGGGGAGTCATATTGGCAACCAACGCTACCCTCCTACCCAGTGCTTGCAGCGGCATCAAGTTGCAGGTTCGAGTCCCGCCGAGCCGGATTGTCAAGAGCCGCACGAGGCAGGAAGGTCCAAGCAAGCTTCTTACCTCCAGCTCACCTTCCCTCCAAGCGGGTGGTTAAGACCCGACGAGGTCTATTTCCTTTTGAGGGTGTGCTCGGTGGAACCGACTCTACTGCTCCCTCTCGCGGTCGTGCTCGCCGCTGATACCCGGCCCCCCACAACAATATTGTCTCAAGTGAGGGTAAAGTGGTTGCCCAAAAGGTGTTTGCTCGCTTAGCTCACAAAGTTGAGCCGCACAAGCAAAAGGGGGATGATGTATAAGGAGGTGCTGAGAATATGATACACTCAAGGACTTGCAGAGGTGGGAGAAAATCGAAAATTTGTGAAATTGAAAGTTTTACTAGAAGCTATGTGTATTATCAAATGTTTGTGGTGTGCGCTGCCTTTTGGCTGTTGGTTGCATCACTGGTTGGGGCATGACTGTGCTGCTGATGCGGTGCCCCTATTACCAGTGTACTGATGTTCATTTTTGCCCGTCTTGAAGGAATGACAGGCTGAGTCAGCCCTCTGGGATTCGTTTGGTGGTCAATGAAATTTGAGCTCAGGGCTCTAGGATCCCAGGTCACCACTCTAAGTGCTTGGCCAAACAGTACATATAATTATTGGTAAAATGTCTGTAAAATATAAGGACATATATACATGAAGATTAACTCTTGTGATGCTTATAAATATTGTGAAAGAGTGACAGCAGGTTGGAAGGGAGGCTGCGGAGGAACACGCCGACTGGGTGGACAACAGGGTGTTCGAACGGAGGACTGTCCTGAAGACGCATTGGGCTGGACCCTTTCAGGTATTATTGGTTACCCAAGGAGTTGTCAAGTGGAAAGGTAAGCCAATCATGGATTTACGCATCCCACTGCAAATGCAGATACACGAAGTCGTAAAAAGAAAGAAAGGAAATCTGCAAGTTGAAATGTTACTGGAGGTTTATG
>NW_028223949.1:0-3000 GCF_056783735.1 Eptatretus burgeri
TTTACTGAACGATGGACGAAAGAACTTTTTAAAATTGTTGATGTAATAGATACAGTTCCTTGGACTTATAAAATATATGATTTGGAAGGGGAAGAGATTTTAGGTTCATTTTATTCACAGGAATTACAAAAGACAAAACTAAGCAGATAATACACCTTTGTGGACACTCGAGGGTCAAGTCCGAGGTGTATAACAGTATATAATGTGTGTCAAGGGGGACGTTCTTAGATCTGTGAACCCCAAACACAGAATCCTCAACTGAATAGTCAAGGCTTAACTTTTGTTTGTGTGTGTGTGTGTAATGGGAGCAATAGGTTGGCGCTTCACTCCCTCCTACTATACACCGTTGTGGACACTCGAGGGCCAAGTCCGAGGTGTATAACAGTATATAATGTGTGTCAAGGGGGACGTTCTTAGATCTGTGAACCCCAAACACAGAATCCTCAACTGAATAGTCAAGGCTTAACTTTTGTTTGTTGATGTGTATGTGTGTGTGTGTCCCAACCCTCACATTCAAAATCTCAACCCCAACACTCACATTCAAAATCTCAACCCCAACTCAATCCTCGCCCAACACAATGTCTTTTTCAAAATGAGATTTCCACCTATATATATATATATTTTTACGTTTTTTTCTCTTCTTCCAATTCTGTCTTTTAAGGCTTTCAGGTTTGATGACGTAAAAAGGGGGAGTAAGCCTGCACTTTCTTCCCAGAACTTTCTTGATCTTGCTCCCATCAAGCACCATCCGACAAAGAACTACATCGATAGGTTTAGATCCCAAAGAGTGATAGCAACTCCAAAAGTCTCCAAAATATAAATAAATAAAATAATAATAATAAATAAATAAATAAATAAATAAATAAATAAAAGCCCCCAAAAAAGTTTCAAGTGTCCAACATAACCCCAACTTTCCAAGTCTTCAAGGTATAACCACATTCCCGTTGAGTTTCCAAGATATGTATCACATTGTGAGTTATCAATCCAGAACCCACATTTCAAGTATTCAAAGTAAAACCAACTTACAAAGTCTCTTAAGGATAACTCATTTACTGATTTTTTCAAAATTTGTGAGTCTCCAAGGTAGGACCCATATTTAGAACCATCTTGGCAGAACCCTTTTCCTGAGTCTCCAAGGTAGTTATTTAAACCATCAAGGCAGAACTCATTTACTGATTTTTCAAAATTTGTGAGTCTCCAAGGTAGGCCCCATATTTAGAACCATCTTGGCAGAACCCTTTTCCTGAGTCTCCAAGGTAGTTATTTAAACCATCAAGGCAGAACTCATTTACTGATTTTTTCAAAATTTGTGAGTCTCCAAGGTAAAACTTGTATTCTGGCTCATCAAGGTATAACTTGTTCAGTGGGTATTGTCTTGATAACTCACAATGAGTACTATTGCTGTAAAACTCTTTTTCAGGATTTTGCTGGTCTCCAAGGTATAACTCTTTGGTTGGGTCATCAAGGACGAACTCGTTCTGTGGGTCTTGGTCGCTCATAAGGTCTTCAACCAAGCCAACAATTTCGCCCCAAGTTGTAGCAAAAGCAGTATTTTCATTTCGTATTTCAGACACAATTTCCTGTGAGAGAAAATAATAATGTATTAATTAAGTTATTTAATTATTAAATGAGTATGCTTCAATCAAAGTTTGAAAATAGGAAAATAAAAAATCTTACCTCAATAGATAAGAGGTTTGAATCCAGTTCATCAACTTGAAGGTTTAGTTCCATAGAAGACAGAGAGTTCCAAGGAACACCAAAGTCATCCCACTCAAGGTCTTCAACCAAGCCAACAATTTCCCCCAAGTTGTAGCAAAAGCAGTATTTTCAGATACAATTTTCTGTGAGAGAAAATAATAATGTATTAATTAAGTTATTTAATTATTAAATGAGTATGCTTCAATCAAAGTTTGAAAATAGGAAAATAAAAAATCTTACCTCAATAGATAAGAGGTTTGAATCCAGTTCATCAACTTGAAGGTTTAGTTCCATAGAAGACAGAGAGTTTGAGACAAGCACACAGAACACCATTGCCAGCAAGAACAAATGTTTAAAATGGAGCCTGGGTTTGAAGCTTTTATAGAGAAAGACTGGTGGGTGTGGTTTCCTTTGGAAATTCCCTGGGCAAGCCTAGGCAAGCCTTCATTGGGAAATTTTTCAAAACCATAACATCCTGTAATTTTCTAGTGATTTCTTTGTGAGTCAGAGATGAACTGGAAATGATGTAAGAGTGGGCGGGGCTTAGCAAAAGTAGGCGGAGCTTAGGAAAAGTGGGCGTGGCTTAGAAAAAATACCTTATGAAAAGTGGGCGGGGCTTAAAGAAAAGTGGGCGGGGCTTAACAAAAAATAACCTGTGGCTCAGGAGGTGGTCAAACAAGAGCATTAAGAGAAGTTTATCATTTCGTAATGGCACAAATGGGGTATCTTAAAAAATATAAAGATTCAAATGTTTTGTTTGTCAATATTTTAGATGAAGATTATTGTGCAAAGAAAATTAAACTATTGAAGGAATTTGAGAATGAACAAATCTTTATATAGGTTCAATGAGTGAGCTGTTCAACCCCCAGGTGTTCAATTCAATGAGGTTCAACCTCCAAGTTAAAAGGGGAGACAAATAAATATACCTTGGGATAAAAAGGGGATTTATTTTTAGGGAAAAAAAATATAAATCGCTGAAAATCCCCCATTCATTTACATGGGGAAAAGTGAGCCAGAATCAGTATTCTTACCCTACTCATGTGACACATGCAATAACGAGCAGGGAACATGGCGGATTATCTGCAATGTTTATTTCATGGGTGATTACACTTTGCGTTGTCTCCAGGATTTTTTTATATTAAGCAGAAACTTTTTTATGGATAAAGTCATTATTTGAACAAATTCATTTTATTTCTTTAACTGCTGTGTGTGCAGTGAAGACTGGCTTTGACATTAAAGGGATCCTATATGGTATGCAGCCACAGCTTGGCCAGCTGTTCCTTATCAAACATTTAATTAGAG
>NW_028223950.1:0-3000 GCF_056783735.1 Eptatretus burgeri
CTCCGCACCATCCATCCCCTCGCTGTCGTTGTGGGCCGCTGGACCCACTTGGTGTTAAGATCGCCGAACTCTGGGAAGGCCATTCTGAGGCTTGAGTTGGGCCTCGACACAGGACGTTAGCTCTCCCTTATTCCCCTCCGGGAAGGGAACGTAGGGGTTGGGAGTAGGCTAGGTGACAGGATAGGTTAGCCGAACAAGGACGATAAAGGGGGTTAGGGGACGATTTATAGTGGGGAAGTAAAAATAAAAACAACAAAAAAAATAAGTTGGGGCTAAATTGGGGTTTGACAAATTAAGGGAGTGGGTATGTACAGTGACAGGCAAAGGCGATAGGTTGGGAGGGAGACAGGTAGGTAGGTCCGAGCCCGCTTTCCAAGTGGCCAGCACCACCGCACTCCCTCCACCAACCTCCACGGAACGGCAAGAGCTGGCCAACTTCATCGGCTGGCCGTGTTTTGCTTCAAGGCGGAGGCCGGCCAACTTCATCGGCAGCTGTGTGCTGCAAGGCCTGTGCCGGCCAGTTCTTCTGCGGGCTGTGTTTGCCTGCAGCGGCCTTCTTCTGCGGGCTGTGTTTGCCTGCTGCCTTTGCCATGCCATGCCCACTGCCCACGTTCACCAGCCCCGTTCAATTTTTGCTTTGCCCCCCCCCCCTGTTCGTTTCCATGTGCGCCAGGATCAGAAAGCAACAGTTTGCAAGCTGCAAGAACTGCCCTGTTGGCGGCTACAACACGGGCCTGCAGTGGCGGCCCGTGCACCGTGTTTGTGTCCATTCGTGCATCCATTCGTTGTGCTCATTTACGTGTGCCACTTGAGCTGGCACGGAGACTGCGTTGTGCAGCCCAAGCACCGTTGTGGTTCACTGCGTTCAGTTCAAAAGGGAAGGCCTTGGACTGCGTGTGAGCAGCCAGCCACGTTCCCTGTCACCTGCATTGTTTTGAGCCAGAGACTGCATGCGGGCAGCCTGGCTCCCTGCTAACTGCTTTCTTTTTGCAGAGTTCATTGATCCTGGGCCATGGTTTAGTGTAAAATTTGTAAGTTAAGGTAAGATGTACTGTAAATATGAGTGCGCCCCCCGGCATGTCTGTCTAGCGCCGGCAATTTTATTTAAGTCGTCCGTGTGAGTGAGTTTGTTTAGGTAGTTACGCAGCCCTCAGGTTATTTATTTTGGGGACACGAATACCATGAATGTCGCACTCAGGGATCCGTAGGTAAAATGTACTAGGGGAAAACTACACATGATGGCACACGAAAATTTGACGACTCGGGACGAGTCTGTAAAAAGGGAAGGGGGTAGTGTTGTGGTTACCAGATTCGCAAACCACCATTCAGGTCCCTTAGGTGAGGTATCTCGGTAAGTGCATGTGTAGTTAGGCCCAAACCCGTTGTCTAGTGGGAATACATGTCATTTATACGTGCTGCGACTCTTCAGGATAGCCGTTTTTCTTTTACTATCTTTATTTTGGACCAACCGCCATGATTACCATCACAACCACAACATCAACCACCAACCACAACGCCGCTTCACCACAACCGCCACGACCTTCCCGTCACACCTCGCAACCGTAGCATCGCCACCGTTCTTGCCCCGCTGTGGGTACCGGTGTTGGACTCATGCAGAACGCGCGTCGAACAGCGTGTACAAAATCACGGATTTTGTGCTTCAAAAACGGATCAAAAACGACACACGCCCACTTTTTGCCGTCCAATCGGTGAGCGAGGGGCGATTTGGCCCCGCCTCCAGAACGATCGATATATGCAAATTTGTGGATCAAAAAGCCTTCACGCCCACTTTTTCTCGGGCCAATGGGGAGCGAGGTGAAAGGTCAAAGGGAGGGGGTCAAAGGCGAAGTTACGGGGGGATAAAAGGACGGTGTTCGTCAGTCAGCAGGAAGGAGTCAGCAGGACGAGAACGAGAAGGAGAACGAGAAGGAGAACGAGAACGAGAAGGAGTCGGAACGGAGGGGACGAGTGTGGAAGTCTGGAGCCCGAAGCCTGCAGTGGCTGGAGAAGCTGAAGAGAGTCGGACGAGGGAGGGGGTGCTCGCGTCGGTGCCAGGAGCTGCACGCCCGAGGGAGGCCGGCAGCGCGACCTGGCCGAGGTGGAGACGCACACCAGGGATAATAAAGATCCTCTATACCCCGAGCATCAGCAACCCCCTCCTGTTTCCCCCCGCGCTGAGATAGTGCGACCAAGGGGGCCCCGTTCCCACCCGCTGCCAGGCACTGTCCACGAGGCCCGCGGGTTGCGGGGCCATCGCCGCTCCGCGACTCATCACCAGACGGGTAGGCCCGACCCGGTCTCGGCCTCAGGCCTGCCTCATTCTTGAGGGTATTTCTTTTCCTTGGTTTTGGGTATGTGTTGTCGGCGCCGTCTGTGAAGTAGAATTGTATAAGTGTTGCCGTGTGCTCGGTAGTCGGTATTAGCTCTGCACTGTGTTTTCACTTTTATGTTTGCTTTTTGTGTAAATGGAATTGTGTTTTCTTTTTTTGTGTGCATTTGGTGGAATTGTATTTGTGTGCTTCCCGTGTGCCGCGAATAAATGTGCTTTATTGTTGAACTGTTCTCCCGCTTCGCTTCGTCTTTTCCCCCATTGAACCCTCATCTTGCTTCACGTAAAGGGTTGGTAGTGGGCTGAATACGCCCGATAATTAATCGAACCGTCGAGGTCGACGATAACACCGCTCGGTTATTCTGATAGTACGGAACGGGTCGCTTAAGTGGCCCGTGTCCGAAGTCGACCTGCGGCGAGGTGCGATCGCCCGGTCTACCATCCGCGTGGGTACTTAGGTAGGTCGAATTCGGCGAGCAACCCTATCCCACGCGGGGGCTGATTGGCTCTATCGCGGTGAGACCGAAAGGTCCACCCGTGACTGGTTCCCGGCGTTAGTCCGAGAGGGTCACGACTGGATTGTCCGTCCGGTGGGCGACGTGCCGCGATTCGAGTTACGTGGCCGTCAGCACGCCGGCGGGCGCGAAGACCGCAACAATATATATATATAT
>NW_028223951.1:0-3000 GCF_056783735.1 Eptatretus burgeri
CACAGCATAATTATGTCTGTATCTGTTGCATGCACAACAGCTCGATGGTGATCAAGATATTCCACACAATATGCAAGATGAGCAATAATCCTTGTGTCTGCCTCTTCATGTTCTTCACAAGGTAAGTCCAGAACTGAACTTGATGCTGATGTGATGGAAAGAGTGTGACCTTTGTTTTCCATCATACCACCAAGAATGATGGTCACTCCATCCGGAATAGCTTCAGGACTCTCACAAAGGGAAGTGCCAATGAAGTTCTGAAGATTTCCTTTATTTCTTGGATTCTTCATGAGTAAATTCCAGTCCGGAATTTCAAGACTCTTGGATGGTGAGAATTGTCTTGCCTGGTCTGTCTGGTTTCTCCTCTGCTGCTCATCACCCTTCAAAGTATGGGTATCATCAAAATCATACTGATCACCAATGATGTTGACACAGTTGCACATTTCAGGTTTCAACTGCAGGAGCTTGCGAAGATACAGCTGGGGAAGTTCACCAAATGTTTTTGCACCCATTTTTTGGTATTTATTTACAAATGCCATTGTGTCTACCAGATAAACTGTGTATAGGTCACTCTGTGGTAATGATGGCAGCTGTAAAACAACATCCTGCTCAGCTTCAGCAATTAGCACTGCCACAAAATCAGACTTGTTGCCTTTGCGCATTACAACCCCCTGTGCTAAGCGTGGATCAACCTCAAACAGGGATGATGGATAGTCTGCCCACTCATGGGAAAATGCAATCTGTCTTGTGACTGGGTCGGCATCGCGATAGAAACACAGCACACGTGTAGTTGCAGTCTCATCTTGATAGATCCTGATTAAACTCTGTTTCCTTGATGGTTTTGATTTCTTCTGTGAGGAGAAAGTTACCAGCTTCAGTGGTTCAATCTTACTAGAGCCCACCTGTTCTGCTTTCATAATGGCTTCCATGCCCTTAGCTTGAGCATGGACCAAGTCTTTTGAAGCATCCTTCTCACCAGTTGCTCTATTGAGCAGATCCACTTGGTTGTTACACTGGAATGGGTTTATCATCTGCTGGCATATCACTTTCTTGATCTCCTCAACATGCATATGTTCTTCTGTTGCCTGCTTATGTGTTTCTCCATGATGAGTAGATTCCTGTTGGCCTAGATTAGCCATAGACTTTATGTTCTCTGATACAGCTGTGAGAAATGGTGCTGTTTTCACATATTTATCTCGAGCAGCTGGTGCCTGAGATATGCCTTTGAACAGAGATGTCTTCCCTTCATTGTTGTATGTCTGCTCCAGGGCCATGTCACTCCAAACACCATTGAATTTTCCTTTGGAAGAGTGAACTGTGAAGTACCCAACCTGGATCCAGCAAACCTTAACCGAACTGTGTTCAATAGAGTAAGAGGATTTTGGGGGTAGGGGTAACTTTGGTTGACAAAAATGTTAATTTTCTCTTTAAAAATTGATAGAACTCACTCAAATTTGCTGTTTTAATTAGCCATGGATACCATGTTCATATCACATTAAGAGAAATTAGTATTCTAATGCAGCATCTGCCTATGATAAGAAAAGTTCTAAAGGCCATCTTCAAAAAACGTTATTTTTAAGGCATTTTTCACAAAATTATGTACTTTTACGAGGTTTACTTTCACAAAGGCAATTTTTTTTTGTCATTTTACAATGCACTGATTGAATTCTTACATTTAGTTCACATTTATTTTTCATGAATGTGATTTTTTAATTTTTTTAGAAATTTTATTGACAATTGCTGTTTTATCAAATTTTTCAAATCTTCCTCAAACAAAAACGTCCGCCAAAATTTTTCGCAAGAGCTTATGAATTGCCAACATTGGTTTTCATGAACTGCAAACATATATCTTAACATCCTGGGGGTGTAAAATTTTATAGCAGAGGCTGTAAGGTCCAACCCTAAAACAGCCTCGTACACAGGTTGGCTCCCGGACTATAATTTTGTGATCACACGCCGACCTTGCTATTGGCACGTGACGGAGTCCCTTATCTGATCGCATTGGGGGCTTCTGCACAGTTTGCCCATGCTGTGAGTAGAGTGCAAAAATACAAGTAGACAGATCATACACAGGTGATATTACAAAGTGTAGGGGGGAGGGAGAAAATGAGCCCAGACATGAACACTCGGGCAGGGGAGGACAAGAGCTCTCTAAATGCTTCACTCTCTAAAGTAATTACTTTATGCCTATTTTAACATGGAAGAAGTAATAACGATACCAATCCATCCCCCTTCAACCTCTAGATCAGATCCATAATCTGCACTAATAAATATCAGTGTGTGTGTGTATGTATGTGTGTGTGTGTGTGTGTGTGTGTGTGTGTGTGTGTGTGTGTGTGTGTGTGTGTGTGTGTGTGTGTGTGTGTGTGTGTGTGTGTGTGTGTGTGTGTGTGTGTGTGTGTGTGTGTGTGTGTGTCTCTCCTCTATAACTTCAAAACAATGAAACCTAGCAGCCTGAAACTTTGCGAGCATACTAAGGGAACTCCAATGAAGTGCATGAGTAGAAATTGGGTGTTTGGGTTAATTAAAACACCCCCTTTGAAAACAATTAACAGCCTTATTTCATTAGGCGTATCCTCGGCCATCTCACTCAGTGGGGTCTTAACACGTATCCTGGGTTACCTCATTGGGGTCTGAAGTCGCCATGTTTTTTGGCCTGCTCAACCATGCCTCGACATGGAACAGGCCGCAACGATTTCTTAATGATAAAGTTGCCCCCCCCCACCCTTTCTTCACTCATATTACCAAATGCCTGTTCATCATAGCTACGAATTTCTGAGTACATTGCAATGCTTATAAACGCCCGGAGACACCAGCGTTCGTGGATTTATTTCATTTCCGCACATTCCATAACCTCGAGACTCTTAAACTAAGCCAAATTACATAATTTAAGCTCGAGAATTGAATATAGCAGCAGTTCCGACTCCTAATAAAGTGTTAATTTCTCTAATTTGGACATAGTTTTGACATAGCTATAGCTTGGAAAGCCAGCCATCCTTA
>NW_028223952.1:0-3000 GCF_056783735.1 Eptatretus burgeri
TCCTTGTGGTTTCTGTTATTATATCAAATCATGTGTTGGAGAAAGTATAACAAACTTGAACATTATCGTGGAAAAAAAGCTTCACAAGAGTTTGTGAATCGATTAGAAAAGGATTGTATAAGACTCACTAAATTAATGAAAGAAACAAATGAACCGATGAAATTAACCAAAGAAGAAAAATTAGAATTTAGAAAGAACAATATCTGTCATATTTGTGAGGGGGAAATTAAGGAGTCTAAAGTTAGGGATCATTGTCATCTTACTGGTAAATATAGTGGTCCCGCTCATTCCTGTTGTAATCTTAATTATAAATTACCTTCTTTTATTCCAGTCTTTCTTCACAACAGCGCCAACTATGATACACATCTATTTATAAATGAACTTTCAAAAACACCAGGGAATATTTCTGCCATAACAAACACAAGTCAAAAGTATATTTCATTTACAAAAATGATATTCACAAAACCTATAACTCGTATTCGGTTTCTTGATTCTTACAAGTTTATGGGAACACCACTAGCCTACCTCGCATCAAATCTAAGCTCCACGGGCTCTTTTCCAAATCTTAATTCATTCTTTCCAAAAGAGGAAATTCTAACTAAAGAGGAAATTCAGATTAAAGAGAGAATTCAAAGTAAAGAGGAAATTAATGAAGAAATTCTAACTGAAGATGAAATTCTAATTATAAAGAAAATTCGAACAATGAATGAAATTCTAACTGAAGAGGAAATTCTGATTAAAGATGAAATTCTGATTAAGGAAGGAATTCTTACGAGAGAGGAAATTCAAACAAGGAATGAAATTCAAAGTAAAGAGAAAATTCTTACAAGTAAGGGAATTTATCCTGATGATTATATGTATTCATTTATGAGATTTAAAGAAACACAACTTCCATCAAAAGAAAGTTTCTATAATAACCTTTATGAAGAAGAGATAAGTGATAAGGAATATAAACACGCACAAGAAATATGGAAAATATTTAAGATAAAGAACCTTGGAGAATATCATGATTTATATCTAAAAACAGATGTTTTATGGTTAGCTGATGTGTTTGAAGCTTTTAGATCACTCTGTCATAATAAAAATTGTTATGGATTAGATCCTGCCCACTATTTCACAGCTCCTGGTTTAGCTTGGAGTGCAATGTTGAAAATGACAAAACAAGATATAGATTTAATCAGTGATGTTGATATGCTTTTGATGATTGAGAAGTCCAAGAGAGGTGGAATATCACAAGTATGTTCAAAAAGATATGCTAAAGCAAATAATAAATATCTTCCAAATTATGATAGTGAAAAAGATAATAATTTGTATGGATGGGCAATGTCTCAATCTCTGCCTTATGGTAAATTAGAGTGGGTGGAAGAAAAGGATTATGAAAAGGCTTTGATGAATATTGTTATTTCTTCTCAAGAGGAATTGAATGACGAAGAAGAAGGTTATTATTTTGAAGTTGATTTGAGGTACCCGAGTGATCTTCATAATAAGCATAAAGATCTTCCTTTTGCATGTGAGAAAGAAACCCCAAAGAAAGAATGGTTAAGTGATTATCATAAAAGTTTTAATATTAAAGGTAAATCAACAGAAAAGTTATTAACAACATTCTATGATAAAGAGGGATATGTTTTGCATCAGAGAAGCCTAAAACAGTTTTTGAGAGAAGGATTGAGAGTTGCTAAAATTCATAGAGTTTTAAAATTTAAACAAAGTCCTTGGGTGAAAAAGTATATTCAATTCAATACAGATATGAGAGCAAATACAAAAGTAAAATTTGAAGGGGACTTTTATAAATTAATGAATAATGCTGTATTTGGAAAGACTATGGAAAATGTTAGAAACAGGCAAAACATTAGATTCGCAACATCTTGGAAAGAAGCTTCGAGATTGATAAATAAACCAAGTTTTGAGAGAGAAGAGGTTTTTTCAGAGAACTTTTCTGCAATTCATATGAAAAAGGAAAGTATTGTAATGGATAAACCAATTTATATTGGAACAGCAGTTCTTGATTTATCAAAGATATTGATGTATGATTATTTGTATAATGACTTAAAGAAAGAGTATGGTGAAAATGTTTCATTGTTGTATATGGACACTGATAGTTTTATCCTAGATATAAAAACTGATGATGTTTATGAAGATATGAAGAAAAATATTGGAGTATATGATACAAGTAATTTCAGCAAGAAGAGTGAGTTATTTTCCAAAAAGAATGAAAAGGTTATTGGTAAGTTTAAGGATGAGTTGGGTGGAAAAGTAATGAGTGAGTTTATTGGATTGAGAGCAAAGGCATATGCTTATAAGTATGGTGATCAGATTGATAAGAGGTTAAAGGGAATAAAGAAATATGTAATAAAGAAATCAATAACTTTTAGAAATTATTATAATTGTTTGATGAATAAGAAAGAAGAATACAGGAAAATGAATACAATAAGAAGTTATAAACATAACATATAGAGAGTGAAGAAGTAAATAAAAAGGCATTAGGAGCCTTTGATGATAAGAGATTTATTTTAGATAATGGAATAGATTGTGTTCCATATGGATATTGTATGATAGAGTGTATAAAATAGATTGCGTTTTAACGATGGGAAGATGGGTTAGGGTTTTTTAAGGGCTTCCGCCGCGTTTTTTCACAATATATAAATGGTTAAACCAAGTATTAATCAAACTAAAGAGTGGAGAAAATCTCAGTCTTGGTATATAAATGGAAAACATAATGAATGTGAAAAATATCAAATAAGTCTTATTGAAAAAATAACAAAAACAAAGGTAAATAAAACAAATAAGCGAATCAATTTAAAAAGTAGTAAGTTAGAGGATGTAAAGAAAAAAATGAATATCCTTGAATGGACTGAAAACTTTGATGGTTATCAATTGAACAATGAAAAAACAATTTACTATAATCTCAAAATGATATGTGGCTCAGGAGGTGGTCAAACAAGAGCATTAAGAGAAGTTTATCATTTCGTAATGGCACAAAAGGGGTATCTTAAAAAATAT
>NW_028223953.1:0-3000 GCF_056783735.1 Eptatretus burgeri
TATATATATATATACACATATATATATATATATATATATATATATATATATATATATATATATATATATATATATATATATATATATATATATATATATATATATATATATATAAAAATATATATATATATATAAATATATATATATAAATATATATATACATATATATATATATACATACATATATATATATATATACATATATATAGAAAAATATATATATATATACATATATACATATTGTTGCGGATTTCGCGCTCGCCGGCGTGCTGACGGCCACGTAACTCGAATCGCGGCACGTCGCCCACCGGACGGACAATCCAGTCGTGACCCTCTCGGACTAACGCCGGAACCAGTCACGGGTGGACCTTTCGGTCTCACCGCGATCGAGCCAATCAGCCCCCGCGTGGGATAGGGTTGCTCGCCGACCCGACCTACCTAAGTACCCACGCGGAGGGTAGACCGGGCGATCGCACCTCGCCGCAGGTCGACTTCGGACACGGGCCACTTAAGCGACCCGTTCCGTACTATCAGAATAACCGAGCGGTGTTATCGTCGACCTCGACGGTTCGATTAATTATCGGGCGTATTCAGCCCACTACCAACCCTTTACGTGAAGCAAGATGAGGATTCAATGGGAGAAATGACGAAGCGAAGCGGGAAACAGTTCAACACAAAGCACATTTATTCGCGGCACACGGGAAGCACACATATACAATTCCACCAAAAGCACACAGAAAAAACACAATTCCATTTACACAAAAAGCAAATATAAAAGCGAAAACACAATGCAGAGCTAATACCGACTACCGAGCACACGGCAACACTTATACAATTCTACCTCACAGACGGCGCCGACAACACATACCCAAAACCAAGGAAAGAATACCCCCAAGAATGAGGCGGGCCTGAGGCCGAGACCGGGTCGCGCCTACCCGTCTGGTGATGAGACGCGGAGCGGCGATGGCGCCGCAACCCCGCGGGCCTCGCGGAGGGTGTCTGGTAGGGGTGGGAAAGGGGCCCCTTGGTCGCACTATCTCAGCGCGGGGGGAAACAGGAGGGGGTTGCTGATGCTCGGGGTATAGAGGATCTTTATTATCCCTGGTGTGCGTCTCCACCTCGGCCAGGTCGCGCTGTCGGCCTCCCTCGGGTGCAGCTCCCTGCACGACGCGAGCACCCCCTCGTCTGGTGTCGCCGCCTTTCCACAGCTCGTCCCCTCCGTTCCGACTCCAACGCACACGACGAGCAGCTCCACCGCCCGCGAAGTCTTGACCCTCTGCTTCCGACTCTCCTACTCTCCGCCTCTGGACTCTCCGACTCTCCACTCTCCGACCGACTCTCCTACTCTCCGCCTCTGGACTCTCCGACCCTCCACCCTCCGACTCTCGCCTTTTGACTTTTCGACTCCCTTCTGACTGACGAACACGGTCCTTTTATCCCCCCCGTAGCTTCGCCTTTGACCCCCTCCCTTTGACCTTTCACCTCGCTCCCCGTTGGCCCAAGAAAAAGTGGGCGTGAAGGCTTTTTGATCCACAAATTTGCATATATCGATCGTCCTGGAGGCGGGGCCAAATCGCCCCTCGCTCACCGATTGGATGGCAAAAAGTGGGCGTGTGTCGTTTTTGATCCGTTTTTGAAGCACAAAATCCGTGATTTTCTACACGCTGTTCGACGCGCGCCCTGCTCGAGTCCAACACCGGTACCCACAGCGGGGCAAGAACGGTGGCGATGCTACGGTTGCGAGGTGTGACGTGAAGGTCGTGGCGGTTGTGGTGAAGCGGCGTTGTGGTTGGTGGTTGATGTTGTGGTTGTGGTGGTAATCATGGCGGTTGGTCCAAAATAAAGATAGTAAAAGAAAAACGGCTATCCTGAAGAGTCGCAGCTCGCATAAATGACATGTATTCCCACTAGACAACGGGTTTGGGCCTAACTCCACATATACTTGCCGAGATACCTCACCTAAGGGACCTGAATGGTGGTTTGCGAATTTGGTAACCACAACACTACCCCCTCCCCTTTTTACAGACTCGTCCCGAGTCGTCAAATTTTCGTGTGCCATCATGTGTAGTTTTCCCCTAGTACATTTTACCTACGGATCCCTGAGTGCGACATTCATGGTATTCGTGTCCCCAAAATAAATAACCTGAGGGCTGCGTAACTATCTAAACAAACTCACTCACACGGACGACTTAAATAAAATTGCCGGCGCTAGACAGACATGCCGGGGGCGCACTCATATTTACAGTACATCTTAACCTTAACTTACAAATTTTACACTAAACCATGGCCCAGGATCATTGAACTCTGCAAAAGAAAAGCAGTTAGCAGGGAGCCAGGCTGCCCACATGCAGTCTCTGGCTCAAACAATGCAGGTGACAGGGAACGTGGCTGGCTACTCACACGCAGTCCAAGGCCTTCCCTTTTGAACTGAACGCAGTGAACCACAACGGTGCATGGGCTGCACAAACGCAGTCTCCGTGCCAGCTCAAGTGGCACACGCAATGAGCACAACGAATGGATGGATGGATGGTTTGAATCGAACTCAGTGAACCACAACGGTGCATGGGCTGCACAAACGCAGTCTCCGTGCCAGCTCAAGTGGCACACGCAATGAGCACAACGAATGGATGGATGGACACAAACACGGTGCACGGGCCGCCACTGCAGGCCCGTGTTGTAGCTGCCAACAGGGCAGTTCTCGCAGCTTGCAAACTGTTGCCTTGCGGATCCTGGCGCACATGGAAATGAACAGGGAGGGCAAAGCAAAAATTGAACGGGGGCTGGTGAACAGGGGCAGTGGGCATGGCATGGCAAAGGCAGCAGGCAAACACAGCCCGCAGAAGAAGGCCGTTGCAGGCAAACACAGCCGGCAGATGAACTGGCCGGCACAGGCCTTGAAGAAAAACAGCCAGCAGATGAACTGGCCGGCACAGGCCTTGCAGCACAGCAGCTGCAGACGATCCAGCCGGCACAGGCCTTGCAGCACAGCAGCTGCAGACG
>NW_028223954.1:0-3000 GCF_056783735.1 Eptatretus burgeri
TATTTCCCCTTTTAACCTAGGGGCTCTCTATTCAAATAGCCCATACAACAAGATAAAGATTTGTTAAAGGTGATTCTAAAGAAATATCTGAAACGCCTAAGCCCCGGGGCACTCTCTATTCAAATAACCCATACAACAAGATAAAGATTTGTTAAAGGTGATTCTAAAGAAATATCTGAAACGTCTAAGCCTCGGGGCACTCTTTATCAAATAACCAATGCATATTGTTTAGCTCACTCATTGAACCTATAAACATTTGTTCATTCTCAAATTCCTTCAATAGTTTAATTTTCTTTGCACAATAATCCCCATCTAAAATATTGAAAAACAAAACATTTGAATCTTTATATTTTTTAAGATACCCCTTTTGTGCCATTACGAAATGATAAACTTCTCTTAATGATCTCATCTGGCCACCGCCCGAGTTGCAAATCATTTTTGTACATAAACCATGCCAGAAAAAAAGTTTTGTTTCAAATGTTTTCAGTTCATGCCGTGAAAATGAGGAAGTGTTTTTTTTGACACGGCCGTGCTGTGTGAATGAGGAAGTGGTTTTGGACTGTCATGCTGTGAAAAAATAGGAACTATTCTGTGGGACAAGGTCTCGTGTTTATATTTTATCTCAGAACACGAACTGAAAACATTTGAATCAAAACTTTTATGGCGTGGTTTATGTCCAAAAATGATTTGCAACTCGGGCGGTGGCCAGATGAGATCATTAAGAGAAGCTTGTCATTTCCTGTGCCCACACCCAATGATTAAGCAATCTCCTCATCGTTGCTTTATAAGCGGTTCGCCAGACAAAGTTTCTGCCAGACGGGATTTTCATTTTTACAACTGAGGCATGGACGATATTTCTTCCGATGAAGCCAACAGCCCACTACAGAGTTGGTAAGTTTGTGTATGCTTTTCTCTTTGAACGATGAAGCAAATGATTATTAATTAAATCATGATAATTCTGATATATATATATATATATATTTTTTCCCTGACAGGGCATTGGAAGAAATTGAGTTTACATATCACAACGTGGTTCATGAAATTAATACTCTTATTGAAGAGATCAATGATTTTAGAAGAGAATTGAAAGACATTTACAATGAGTGGCATGAAGTCTTATCACGTCCTCTCATCTCGAAGGAATTAAACCAATGGTGAGACACGTGTGTGTGCCTCTCTCTCTGTCTGTCTTTCTACCTACCTCTCTCTGCTCTTATTGAAGAGGCCAATGATTTATAATGACTGGTCTCTGATCTCGAATGAATTAAACCAATGGTGAGGCACGTGTGTGTGTGTCTATGTGTGTGTGTATGTGTGTGTGTGTGCGTGTGTGTGTGTGTGTGTGTGTTGCTTTCCCTGTCTGTCTCTTCATCTATACCCTTGACTTATTTTTTTTTTTCAGCACTATCGCACAACATCAGCTGTTGAAGCAATCTTGTACAACACATGATTTTCTGGAGGTAAATATTTCTGAATTATTATTAATATCACTCGTACAACACATGATTTTCTGGAGGTAAATATTTCTGAATTATTATTAATATCACTCTCTCTTTAGAATGTCGCCTTATGTTGGTTGCATCATTAGTTTGGACGTGGTTTTGTCAGTACACTGGAATTCATTTTATTGACCTTGAAAGGATGACAGGCTCCTGGTGTGTTAATTCAGTGGTCAACGAGGCTTATTCATATTACCATGTAATTATCTTTATAGAACCTAATTATTATCCACTTTTTGTTTCAAAACAGAATATGGTGTCTGAGTTTCAAAATCACAAGACATCTGAAGAAGATTGCTGGGAAAGATTGTACATTCTCGCAAATGAATATTTAATATTTTCAATATTAATAAATTATATTTGTTTTGTTTACAATTACTTGATTCTGAATTACAAGAAAAGAATAAAAGAGATGTAAAGGGGGGGGGGTTGGGGGGGGGGGGTAGGTGCGCTCCCCCAATGACCCATCACCCCCTCATCCCATCCCTCCCCTCAGCATGTGTGTGTGTGGGGAAGGGTGGGGGTGGGATGAGGGAGGTGGTGGGTCAAAGGTGGGGGCGCACAGGGGGATGAGGGGGGTGGGGCTTGTGTGGGCGGGGCTTGTGTGGGCGGGGCTTCGGTGGGGGCTTGTGTGGGTGGGGTGTGTGTGGGAGGGGCTTGTGTGGGCGGGGTGTGTGTGTGGGTGGGGCTTGTGTGGGTGGGGCCTGTGTGGGCGGGGGTCTATGCGGGTGGAGCTCGTGCGGGCGGGGTTTATGTGTGTGGAGTTTTTGTGCGGAGCTTGTGTAGGCAGGGCTTATGTGGGAGGGGTTTATGTGGGCAGGGTTTATATGGGCAGGGGTTTATGTGGGTGGAGCTTGTGTGGGAGGGGTGAATGTGGATGAGGCTTATGTGGATGAGGTTTGTGTGGATAAATGGATGGGTGGAGAGATGGGGGGATGGGTGGATGAGTGGAGCTTGTGTGGATGGGTGGATAATTTTTTAATTAAATAAACATGTTGTGTGTGTGGGGAACTAATTAACTAATCACTAATTATGTGAATATGATGAATATGGGTGGAGCTTGTGTGGGGTTTGTGTGTGTGGAGCTTGTGTGGAGTTTTTGTGTGGAGCTTGTGTGGAGCTTGTGTGGGGTTTGTGTGGGGTTTGTGTGGGCGGGGCTTCGGTGGGAGGGGCGTGTGTGGGCGGAGTCAAAAAGGGGCAGAGTCAAAAATTTCAATTTATTGGAGCTTGTGGGGGTGTGTGGTGGGGTTTGTGTGGGGTTTGTGTGGGCGGGGCTTGTGTGGGCGGGGGCTTGTGTGGGTGGAGCCAAAAAGGGGCGGAGTCAAAAAATTTCAATTTATCTTTGTCTTTTGTAATTCCTGTGAATAAAATGAACCTAAAATCTCTTCCCCTTCCAAATCATATATCTTATAAGTCCAAGGAACCGTATCTATTACATCAACAATTTTAAAAAGCTCGTTGGTCCATCTTTTCGTATAACCTTTTTCAAAATGAGATTTCC
>NW_028223955.1:0-3000 GCF_056783735.1 Eptatretus burgeri
CCAGATGGGATTTTCATTTTTACAACTGAGGCATGGACTCACTCTCTTCCGATGAAGAAAACAGCTCACTACAAAGTTGGTAAGTTTGTGTATGGTTTTCTCTTTGAACGATGAAGCAAATGATTATTAATTAAATCATGATAATTCTGATATATATATATATATATATATTTTTTTTTTCCTGGCAGGTCGTTGGAAGAAATTGAGTTTACATATCACGATGAGGTGCATGAAATTAATGCTCTTATTGAAGAGGTAAATGATTTTAGAAGATAATTGAAAGACATTTATAATGAGTGGTACGAAGTCTTGTCACGTCCTCTGATCTCGAAGGAATTAAACCAATGGTGAGACACGTGTGTGTGTGTCTCTCTCTGTCTGTCTTTCTACCTACCTCTCTCTGCTCTTATTGAAGAGGTCAATGATTTATAATGACTGGTCTCTGATCTCGAATGAATTAAACCAATGGTGAGACACGTGTATGTGTGTGTATGTGCGTGTGTGTGTGTGTGTGTGTGTGTGTGTGTGTGTGTGTGTGTTACTTTCCCTGTCTGTTTGTATCTCTCTCTGTCTGTCTCTTCATCTATACCCTTGACTTATTTTTTTTTTTTCAGCACTATCACACAACATCAGCTGTTGAAGCAATCTTGCACAACACATGATTTTCTGGAGGTAAATGTTTCTGAATTATTATTCATATCACTCTCTCTTTAGAATGTCGTCTTATGTTGGTTGCATCATTAGTTTGGACGTGGTTTTGTCAGTACACTGGAATTCATTTTATTGACCTTGAAAGGATGGCAGGCTCCTGGTGTGTTAATTCAGTGGTCAACGAGGCTTACTCATATTACCATGTAATTATCTTTATAAAACCTAATTATTATCCACTTTTTGTTTCAAAACAGAATATGGTGTCTGAGTTTCGAAATCACAAGACATCTGAAGAAGATTGCTGGGAAAGATTATACATTCTCGCAAATGAATATTTAATGTTTTCAATATTAATAAATTATATTTGTTTTGTTTACAATTACTTGATTCTGAATTTCAAGAAGAGGATAAAGGGGGTAGGTGCGCTCCCCCAATGACCCATCACCCCCTCATCCCATCCCTCCCCTCCCCATGTGTGTGTGTGTGGGGAAGGGTGGGGGGTGGGATGAGGGAGGTGGTGGGTCAAAGGTGGGGGGCGCACAGGGGGGATGAGGGGGGTGGGGCTTGTGTGGGTGGGGCTTGTGTGGGCGGGGCTTCGGTGGGGCTTGTGTGGGCGGGGCTTGTGTGGGTGGGGCTTGCGTGGGGGGGGCCTGTCTGGGAGGGGGTTATGTGGGTGGAGCTTGTGTGGGAGGGGTTTATGTGGACAGGGTTTATGTGTGTGGAGTTTTTGTGTGGGGCTTGTGTGGGCAGGGTTTATGTGGGCGGAGCTTCGGTGGAGCTTATGTGGGAGGGGTGAATGTGGATGAGGCTTATGTGGATGAGGTTTGTGTGGATAAATGGATGGGTGGAGAGATTGGTGGATGGTTGGATGAGTGGAACTTGTGTGGATGGGTGGATAATTTTTTAATTAAATAAACATGTTGTGTGTGGGGAACTAAGTAACTAATCACTAATTATGTGAATATGATGAATATGTGTGGAGCTTGTGTGGGGTGGAGTTTTTGTGTGGAGCTTGTGTGGGGTGGGGTTTGTGTGGGGTTTGTGTGGGCGGGGCTTCGGTGGGAGGCGCGTGTGTGGGCGGAGTCAAAAACGGGCGGAGTCAAATAATTTCAATTTATTGGAGCTTGTGAGGGGTTTGTGTGGGGTTTGTGTGGGCGGGGCTTCGGTGGGAGGGGCGTGTGTGGGGTTTGTGTGTGGTGGGGTTTGTGTGGGGTTTGTGTGGGCGGGGCATGTGTGGGGTTTGTGTGGGTGGAGTTAAAAAGGGGCGGAGTCAAAAAATTTCAATTTATCTTTGTCTTTTGTAATTCCTGTGAATAAAATGAACCTAAAATCTCTTCCCCTTCCAAATCATATATCTTATAAGTCCAAGGAACCGTATCTATTACATCAACAATTTTAAAAAGCTCGTTGGTCCATCTTTTCATATAACCTTTTTCGAAATGAGATTTCCACCTATATATTCTTACGATATCACCAACTTTGAACTTAGGTTTTCTGACATTAATCTCTTTTTCATATTTTAATTTTGTAAATGTTTCTGATGGTTTCATATTTGTTGCCGTGTGAATCGTGTCATTATACTTATCCACAATATCCTGAATAAAAGATGACCATTGTTGTGAACCGAGTTGTGTGAATTTTTTATATAGTCTCTCTTTTAAGGTACGATTAAAACGTTCAACAACAACTGCATTCCCTTCATTAAAGGTACTGTATAATGTAATACTGTTATTTTTTAGAAAATTCATAAATGTCTTGTTATAAAACTCTCTACCCTCATCAGTCCACAATTTTTTAGGTTTTCTCTTACTTTTATTAAATATCTGTTGAAAAGCTAACATAAGAGTATTACCTGTTTTGTTTTTTAAAGGGACAACCCATGCATATCTACTCCTCAAATCAATAACGGTTAAAGCATACTTGTACCCCTTATCATTATTGAGTTCAATCAAATCAGCAGACCAGATATAATCTACTTCCTTGGAATAAACTTTCCTTCTCTGAAACTTTGTGAATATTGGTTTATGTAATTCATCAGCTAATTGCTCTTCAGTCTTAATGGCATCATTAGAGCCTATAAGTTTTTTGAATTTCCAAGCCCAAGTTTCAATTTAGCACTGATCATCTTCTTCACAATGAACCGATCAACTTTTTCTCTCAAGGTTGGATTTTGTATCAGAGACAAATTATACAACATTTCTCTATCAGCTTCATGCTTTTCTTCCAACGTTGTGGTATTCCCATAATCAATATCGTGTCTCATGCACACTTCATCAACTCTATTGATTGGTTTACTCCAGGATTTAGGATTGTCTGCCTCATCTAATCTTTTATCCAAGTTTGTGCCTG
>NW_028223956.1:0-3000 GCF_056783735.1 Eptatretus burgeri
TTTCCACACGACGCCACGCATATTTTCCACGCGACGCCACGCGTCTTTCCACACGACGCCACGCATCTTTTTCCACAGACGCCACGGTTTTTTTTCCACACGACGCCACGCGTCTTTTTCCACAGGACACCACGCGTGTTTTTCCACACGACGCCACGTGTCTTTTTCCACATGACGCCACGCGTGTTTTACCACAGACGCAACGGTTTTTTTCCACACGACGCCACGCGTCTTTTTCCACACGACTCCACACGTCTTTTTCCACACGACGCCACGCGTGTTTTTCCACACGACGTTTTTCCACACGACGCCACGCGTGTTTTTCCACACGACACCACGCCTGTTTTTCCACACGATGCCACGCGTGTTTTTTTTTTCCACACCACGCCACATGTTTTCCACAAGCCGCCACATTTTTTTTTTCCCAAACGACGCCACGTTTTTTTTTCCACATGACGCCACACGTTTTTTTCCCCACACGACACCACACGTGTTTTTCCCCACGACGCCTCACATGTTTTTCCCCACGACGCGTTGCGTGTTTTTCCCCACAACACCTCATGTGTTTTCCCCACGACGCCTCGCGTGTTTTTCCCCACGACGCCTCGCGTGTTTTTCCCCACGACGCCTCGCATGCTTTTCCACATGACACCACACGTTTTTTTTTTCCACATGACGCCACGTGTTTTTTTTCCGCACGACGCCACACGTGTTTTTCTGCACGACGCCACGCGTGTTTTTTCCGCAAGCCACACGTTTTTTTTCCCCACACGACACCACGCGTTATTTATTTTTTTCACACGACGCCACTTGTGTTTTTCCGCATGACCCCACATGTTTTTCTCTGCGACGTCACATCTTTAGGGAGGGGGAGCGGAGAGAAGGGAGAGAGTCGGGATAGGGAGCGAGAAGGGGTGAGGAGGGAAGGCAGATGTGTGGTGGAGCATTAATTACGTTCATACTATCTTATCAACATGATTGTGCATCGAATATCAGTGATAACGGAAACAAAATAATGTCTGAAATCCATTTATGACAGTTCATACTAAAAACATGGCTTGGAGACAAACACTGCCCAGACACATTCTGAGAAAAAACCCGCTTGACGCATCTGGAGCCAAGCCGTCCAGACATCAACACTGCTCGGACACATCTGAAGACAAACTCCCATCTGGACATAAATACTGCCTGGACGCGTCCCAAGAAGCTGATGCTGCCAGCTGGTAAGAAGGCCGACCAGAAGAGCGAGGGCAATAAGCATTTGGACTTCATGCCCGGCCTTCACCTGTCGGATAAAGATGAAACGTACACTTCCGGCAACAAGTCGGCATTCATGATGGGCCTGAAAGAGGATGACTATGCCATGCAAGGCGGATTGTGGAAGACAGCTGGGAAGCGAAGACGATGCAGTGTAGTGTGAAGGTTGTGAGGGATGATATTGTTTGACATGTTGTGGTGGCCGAATTGCCCAATCCCACTGAGGAGGCCACACATTTGGTGGGTATGAAGGTGTTTGAAAATCCTGGCATGGTCTTCTCCTGCCCAAGCTGTTGCAAGGCCAATCTTTCATACTCCAACCTCAAAGCACTGATGCTGCAAAACAAGGCAGTGCTTGAGGGACTGCAGAGGCAAATCCAAATGCTGACGGATGCAGTGACTGGGCCTCTCTTCTTCTGCATGGGCAACTGTTGGCCCTGATGCAGGCTCAGTCTACTGCCCAGTGTTCTCAAGAATATGGCCAGCATATTACTGTTCCGTTTGAGCCTGCAGAAGTCCCGTCGACTAGCAATGGCCGTAACTCCACCTTGACGATAACTCGTTCATGTTACAGACGAGAAGAATGGTCTACCAGGCCATATCAGAGCAGAAGTTGATTGAGGAGAAGGCTCATGGGCGGTTTTAATAGGTCTTCCCGAGCCCGAGGATAATGCCATCAATTTTGAGCCCGAGGATAATGCCGGTAATTTTTAGCTAGCAATAGCTCACACTGTGTGTTCCGAGGGTGGCTTGGTCATGGATAGGCTGGCAGTGAATCGACACGGCAAAGAGCGGTATAATAGGGACAGATCTCTGTGGCCCAAGATCGTTAAGGTAGAGTGCAGTACTCGTGAGGCATGCGACCAGTTTGTCGACACATTCCGACACAAACATCTCAAAATCGATGGCCTCCCTGCTCACGTCTTCTGTCGATGTGATATGCTTCTCTGGGAACTCGCTCGGAATTAGGAACTCAGGCAACAGTGTAAGGATCGAAATGCGGGTGAAACCACCTGGCGATTCCTTGTTCAAGACCTGGTGATTATTGATAAGCAAGCACTTAAAGCGAGTCACTGGGTTGGACAGGCGGACAAGGTCGGGCCCAAGTCTAACCAGCGCAACACCGGCTCTTCTTCCAACTCCAATTCTTTTCACAATATTAACTCTTCCTCCTTTCCAAGACATGCAGCCTAGCTGGCCAGACAGAATTCTCATTAAACATGTCAGAATTGGTAACAGTACGACTGTTCAATTCACAAAGTTTAGTTAACAAGCTATTTGAGTTGATATTTGAGATTGCGAATAGGAAAAATACAATTTTTGCCATAACTGAGACATGGCTTATAAGGGGTACATCTTGAATTGTGAATTGAACCCAGACAACTCGTATGTTGTGTCTCGAAATGACAGAGCAAATAGACTGAGGGGATATATTATGTTTTTAGTTCCGAATGATATACTATCTCAACAATTCGGAAAGTTAATCTCAAACGAAGCATTTCAAGTAACGGCCATTAAATTCTTTAAAGGAAACAAGTTTTTGAGAGTTATCTTAGTTGATCGACCACCAATTTGTCATGAATGTAATTTTTTTGGAATCATGGGGAAAAAAATTTTGACTCATTAAATATAACAAACTACCCGAACTTAATTATGGGAGATTTCAATTTTCCAAATATTAATTGGGACTTAAATAAAGTAGTCGGTAAGGGACATGATTTTGATTTCTTAAATTTTTATATC
>NW_028223957.1:0-3000 GCF_056783735.1 Eptatretus burgeri
TCATATAGAAATTGCTGCATTTAAAACCACCGTGACTGGCTAGATGAAAGTGGATGGACCAGTGCTTTAGCGGAGGCTGGTGTAGCTTCTCCAGGCACAGCTGACTCTTTCCTCAAGGCATCCCACTTGACAAGGACAAGACATGCCCATCAGATTACGGCTAGTCGTCTATCCATCCTGATGGACAGAGCATATGACGAATATGGCAAGAGCTTGGTGGCTGATGAAATGCCACAAGCATTTGAGGCTTGGCGTAACAAGCATATAGCTGAAAGTCCAGAGTTTAATTACTGGTCTACAACATTGGAATTTGAGCTGACTATTTGAGCTTTGTAAGATCTGTAAGATCTGTAAGATCGAGGAAATGGCTAACCCATTTAAAGAACAAACCAGTGATCTGTTGGTTCTTGACACAAGAGATATTGTGGGAGACGAATTAGTGACGACAGTTCGCTACATACAAACGCTTGGAAAGGAGCAGTATGCTACCTTTGTAAAGGAGCGCCTGGGCGACAGATTTAAGTCTCTGTTCAGCCCACTGAAGAGAAACAAACTGCCATTGTCCAGCTGCCCTCAGTCTAAATTGAAGTCCAATGATCAGCAGCAGATTACATCACTGAAGAAAACATGTGCCCTCTTCTCACAGTTGTATGTGTCCTGTCAAGTCCATGATGGAGACATTGAGGAGTTCTTTCGCCATGAAAATCAATGTTATCCACCATCATTGTCCAAATTTGGAGAGTTGCGGTCAGGGACAAAGGCTGACCTAGTCAAGTGCTTTGAGGAAACTTACCCTCCTCCACCGGAACAGGTTCCTGAGGTTGATGTCATTCTCCTAGATGGTGCCACTATCATTAACATGTTGAAACCAGGCCCTGTCAAAACCTTCCATGAATACTCCAAGTGCATTTTCCTGCCCTACATTTAGACCCAGCTTACAAAAGCCAGCAGAGTAGACATTGTCTGGGATGAATATATTCCAAATAGTCTCAAAGCAATGACAAGGAAGAAGCGTGGAACAGGTACACAAAGACGTGTTCAACCAAATAGCAAGGTCCCAGGAAACTGGGAAGGATTCCTCAAAGTCAGTGAAAACAAGAAAGAACTCTTTGCATTCTTGGTGCAACAATCGGTGACAATCCAAACTGAAAAGAAGGTCATCTCTACGTTTGGCAAATCGATATTGCTGAATTCCCCAAGAGAAGACATCAGTCACCTTTCTCCATGTGCACACAAAAAAACCGACACTAGGCTACTACTCCATGCAGCAGACACTGCTGCGAATGGATACCAGAAAGTCATGTTGCATACTGTGGACACTGACGTGCTTGTCTTGGAAATAGGATTGTTCAACCAAATGAACCTGAGTGAAATATGGGTACATTATTTGGCACAGGAAAGAATTGCAGACTCATACCAGCACACACCCCATTGCCCATACCCTAGGAGTAGGGTAAGAATACTGGTTCTGGCTCACTTTTCCCCATGTAAATGAATGGGGGATTTTCAGCCATGAAATTTTTCTTTTTTTTCCCCTAAAAAAATAAATCCCCTTTTTAGCCCAAGGTATATTTATTTGTCTCCCCTTTTTAACCTGGAGCCTGGTGTTGGCTTAGTGGTTAGGGTGGTGGCTTGGGATCCCAGGGTCCTGAGTTCAAGCCCCGTTGGCTGCTGAATTAACACCAGGGGGTTGACTCAGCCTGCCATCCTTCCGAGGTCGGCGAAATGAGTGCCAGTGTACTGGTCCCGGTGTATGCCCCGGTTAGAATAGGTGTACCATATCCCTGTGTGTCGTAAGAGGCGACCAGGGTTGGCGTCAGGAAGGGCATCCGGCCATAAAACATTGCCTCAAGAAAAAGCCAAACCCCTGCACAGCAGGGAAAATGCCTGTAAAAACGGTCATTTTTTTATTTCCCCTTTTAACCTAGGGGCTCTCTATTCAAATAGCCAATACAACAAGATAAAGATTTGTTAAAGGTGATTCTAAAGAAATATCTGAAACGTCGAAGCCTCGGGGCACTCTCTATTCAAATAACCCATACAACAAGATAAAGATTTGTTAAAGGTGATTCTAAAGAAATATCTGAAACGTCTAAGCCCCGGGACACTCTTTATCAAATAACCCATACAACAAGATAAAGATTTGTTAAAGGTGATTCTAAAGAAATATCTGAAACGTCTAAGCCTCGGGGCACTCTTTATCAAATAACCAATGCATATTGTTTAGCTCACTCATTGAACCTATAAACATTTGTTCATTCTCAAATTCCTTCAATAGTTTAATTTTCTTTGCACAATAATCCCCATCTAAAATATTGAAAAACAAAACATTTGAATCTTTATATTTTTTAAGATACCCCTTTTGTGCCATTACGAAATGATAAACTTCTCTTAATGATCTCATCTGGCCACCGCCCGAGTTGCAAATCATTTTTGTACATAAACCACGCCATAAAAAAAGTTTTGTTTCAAATGTTTTCAGTTCATGCCGTGAAAATGAGGAAGTGTTTTTTTGACACGGCCGTGCTGTGTGAATGAGGAAGTGGTTTTGGACTGTCATGCTGTGAAAAAATAGGAACTATTCTGTGAGACAAAGTCTCGTGTTTATATTTTATCTCAGAACACGAACTGAAAACTTTTTTTATGGCGTGGTTTATGTACAAAAATGATTTGCAACTCGGGCGGTGGCCAGATGAGATCATTAAGAGAAGCTTGTCATTTCCTGTGGCCACACCCAATGATTAAGCAATCTCCTCATCGTTGCTTTATAAGCGGTTTGCCAGACAAAGTTTCTGCCAGACGGGATTTTCATTTTTACAACTGAGGCATGGGCGATCTTTCTTCCGATGAAGACAACAGCCCACTACAGAGTTGGTAAGTTTGTGTATGGTTTTCTCTTTGAACGATGAAGCAAATGATTATTAATTAAATCATGATAATTCTGATATATATATATTTTTTTTTTCCCTGACAGGGCATTGGAAGAAATTGAGTTTACAT
>NW_028223958.1:0-3000 GCF_056783735.1 Eptatretus burgeri
TCACCTTCAAACCCCTTTCATTTCCCACTTCTCTAACTTCTCTATCTGTTGAAGCATTAAGGAGCGTTACATGAGGATGTCCTATTTGGGTAAACAATGCGTTACGTAATTTTTGAATGGCTCCTGATGGGTTTCTGTGAAGTTGGTGATGACATGATAGGGCAACAGAAAATGTTACATATTCCACTGTTGTGACATGGGAATGAACGTTTGCTTTTATGAGGAGGAGGAGAGTGAAAGTATAGATGGGAAAACTCTGGAAGGGTGAAGGGAGGTTGAGGACTTTTGGTGGGGTTGAGGCCATGGGAGGGGGGGGAGAGTGAAAGCTTAAGTGCAGGGAGGGGATCAATGCCTTTAGGTTGGGATGGGAAGGGTGAGGAATTGGGATTTGGGGGTGGAAGAGAGCAAAGAGTTGGGAGGGGAGGCTGAGGCTTTTTGTTAAGGGGTTGTCAGAGCTGCTTGTGTGTGTTTACTCATGGTACAAATGTAATTGTGTGGGAGTGTGTGTGTGGGTCACTGTGTGGGGTGGGGAGGTGGGTGGGTGATGTAATCACTTTACAGGGAAGCTGCAGGTGTACTTGAAACAAAAAATAATCAAGAGAAGTCTTTAATAGATATGGTGGCGAATGTCTATATGTTCATGATTTGTACAGGTGGTACCGCCACCACAATCTCATACATTGCGGTGTATATATATATATATATATATATATATATATATATATATATATATATATATATATATATATATATATATATATATATATATATATATATATATATATATATATATTGTCGCGGATTCACGCCCGCCGGCGTGCGAACGGCCACGTAACTCGAATCGCGGCACGTCGCCCACCGGACGGACAATCCAGTCGTGACCCTCTCGGACTAACGCCGGGAACCAGTCACGGGTGGACCTTTCGGTCTCACCGCGATCGAGCCAATCGGCCCCCGCGTGGGATAGGGTTGCTCGCCAAATTCGACCTACCTAAGTACCCACACGGAGGGTAGACCGGGCGATCGCACCTCGCCGCAGGTCGACTTCGGACACGGGCCACTTAAGCGACCCGTTCCGTACTATCGGGATAACCGAGCGGTGTTATTCGTCGGCCTCGACGGTTCGATTAATTATCGGGCGTCTTAGCCCAGGACCAACCCTTTACGTGAAGCAAGATGGGGATTCAATGAAAGAAATGACGAAGCGAAGCGGGGAAACAGTTCAACATAAAGCACATTTATTCGCGATGAACGGAAAGCACACATATACAATTCCACCAAAAGCACATGTAAAAGGAAAAGAAACACAATGCAATTTTACACAAAAAGCAAATGTAAAAGCGAAGACACAATGCAGAGCTATCCGACTACCGAGCACACGGCAACACTTATACAATTCTACTTCACAGACGGCGCCGACAACACATACCCAAAACCAAGAAAAAGAACACCCTCAAGGATGAGGCGGGCCTGGGGCCGAGACCGGGTCGGGCCTACCCGTCTGATGATGAGGTGTGAAGTGGCGATGGTGCCCCAACTCCACGGGCCTCACGGACAGTGTCTGGTAGGGGGTGGGAAGGGGGCCCCCTTTTGTCGCACTATCTCAGCGCGGGGGGAAACAGGAGGGGGTTGCTGATGCTCGGGGAGAGGAGGATTTTTATTGTCTCGGGTCCCACGACGAGCATCTCCACCTCGACCAGGTCGCGCCGTCGGCCTCCCGCCTTCAGCTCCCGGCACCGACGCGAGCACCCCCTCGTCCGTCTTCGCCGCCGCCGCCTCTCCACAGCTCCGCCGACAACTCGTTCCAACGCACAGCTCGTTCCAACGCGCAACTTCCTTCCAGCTCCACCGACGATTCTCTTGAACTCCGATCTCACTCTTTCCAACGCACACCCCCTTTCTGACGAACGCAGCTGCTTATATAAGCCCCGTGGCTTCGCCTTTGACCCCTTGCCTTCGACCTTTCACCTCGCTCCCCATTGGCCCGAGAAAAAGTGGGCGTGAATGCTTTTTGATCCATGAATTTGCATATAGCCACCGCCCTCCAACGCCCTGGAGGCGGGGCCAAATCCCCCCTCGCTCACCGATTGGACGGAACAAAAGTGGGCGTGAGTCGTTTTTGATCCGTTTTTCTGCGGAAAGTCCGTGATGTTTTGTACACGCTGTTCGGTGCGCGCCCTGCACGAGTCCAGTACCGGTACCCACAAGCGGCGCAAGAACGGTGGCGATGCGACGGTTGCGAGGTGTGACGGTAAAGGTCGTGGCTGTTGTGGTGAAGCGGCGTTGTGGTGGGTGGTTGATGTTGTGATGACTGTTGAGACGTGGTTGGTGGTGGTAGAGATGGTGGCTGGTCCAAAATAAAGATAGTAAAAGAAAAACGGCTATCCTGAAGAGTCGCAGCACGCATGAATGACATTTATTCCCTCTAGGCAACGGGTTTGGGCCTAACTACACATATACTTACCGAGATATCTCACCTAAGGGACCTGAATGGTGGTTTGCGAATTTGGTCAACCACAACACTACCCCCTCCCCTTTTTACAGACTCGTCCCGAGTCGTCAAATTTTCGTGTGCCATCATGTGTAGTTTTCCCCTAGTACATTTTACCTACGGATCCCTGAGTGCGACATTCATGGTATTCGTGTCCCCAAAATAAATAACCTGAGGGCTGCGTAACTACCTAAACAAACTCACTCACACGGACGACTTAAATAAAATTGCCGGCGCTAGGACAGACATGCCGGGGGCGCACTCATATTTACAGTACATCTTAACCTTAACTTACAAATTTTACACTAAACCATGGCCCAGGATCAATGAGCTCTGCAAAAAGAAAGCAGTTAACAGGGAGCCAGGCTGCTCGCATGCAGTCTCTGGCTCAAAACAATGCAGGTGACAGGGAACGTGGCTGGCTGATCACACGCAGTCAAAGGCCTTCCCTTTTGAACTGAACGCAGTGAACCACAACGGTGCATGGGCTGCACAAACGTAGTCTCCGT
>NW_028223959.1:0-3000 GCF_056783735.1 Eptatretus burgeri
GGAAACGCTGGTCACGTGACGTGTTCGTGGGGAAGATGGAAACGTTGGTCACGTGACGTGTTGGTGGGGAAGATGGAAACGCTGGTCACGTGACGTGTTAGTGGGGAATATGGAAACGTTGGTCACGTGACGTGTTAGTGGGGAAGATGGAAACGCTGGTCACGTGACGTGTTCGTGGGGAAGATGGAAACGTTGGTCACGTGACGTGTTAGTGGGGAAGATGGAAACGCTGGTCACGTGACATGTTCGTGGGGAAGATGGAAACGATGATCACGTGACGTGTTAGTGGGGAATATGGAAACGCTGGTCACGTGACGTGCTAGTGGGAAAGAGGGAAACGTTGGTCACGTGACGTGTTTGTGGGGAATATGGAAACGCTGGTCACGTGACGTGCTAGTGGGAAAGAGGGAAACGTTGGTCACGTGACGTTTTAGTGGGGAAGATGGAAACGATGATCACGTGACGTGTTCGTGGGGAAGATGGAAACGTTGGTCACGTGACGTGTTCGTGGGGAAGATGGAAACGATGATCACGTGACGTGCTGGTGGGGAATATGGAAACGTTGGTCACGTGACGTGTTAGTGGGGAAGATGGAAACGTTGGTCACGTGACGTGTTAGTGGGGAAGATGGAAACGCTGGTCACGTGACGTGTTCGTGGGGAAGATGGAAACGATGATCACGTGACGTGCTCGTGGGGAATATGGAAACGTTGGTCACGTGACGTGTTAGTGGGGAAGATGGAAACGCTGGTCACGTGACGTGTTCGTGGGGAAGATGGAAACGTTGGTCACGTGACGTGTTAGTGGGGAAGATGGAAACGCTGGTCACGTGACGTGTTCGTGGGGAAGATGGAAACGCTGGTCACGTGACATGTTCGTGGGGAAGATGGAAACGATGATCACGTGACGTGTTAGTGGGGAATATGGAAACGCTGGTCACGTGACGTGCTAGTGGGAAAGAGGGAAACGTTGGTCACGTGACGTGTTTGTGGGGAATATGGAAACGCTGGTCACGTGACGTGTTCGTGGGGAAGATGGAAACGTTGGTCACGTGACGTGTTAGTGGGGAAGATGGAAACGAAGATCACGTGACGTGCTGGTGGGGAATATGGAAACGTTGGTCACATGACGTGTTCGTGGGGAAGATGGAAACGCTGGTCACGTGACGTGTTAGTGGGGAAGATGGAAACGCTGGTCACGTGACGTGTTCGTGGGGAAGATGGAAACGATGATCACGTGACGTGTTAGTGGGGAATATGGAAACGTTGGTCACGTGACGTGTTAGTGGGGAAGATGGAAACGCTGGTCACGTGACGTGTTCGTGGGGAAGATGGAAACGCTGGTCACGTGACGTGTTTGTGGGGAAGATGGAAACGCTGGTCACGTGACGTGTTCGTGGGGAAGATGGAAACGCTGGTCACGTGACGTGTTAGTGGGGAAGATGGAAACGCTGGTCACGTGACGTGTTCGTGGGGAAGATGGAAACGTTGGTCACGTGACGTGTTAGTGGGGAAGATGGAAACGTTGGTCACGTGACGTGTTCGTGGGGAAGATGGAAACGCTGGTCACGTGACGTGTTCGTGGGGAAGATGGAAACGTTGGTCACGTGACGTGTTAGTGGGGAAGATGGAAACGCTGGTCACGTGACGTGTTCGTGGGGAAGATGGAAACGATGATCACGTGACGTGTTAGTGGGGAATATGGAAACGTTGGTCACGTGACGTGTTAGTGGGGAAGATGGAAACGCTGGTCACGTGACGTGTTAGTGGGGAATATGGAAACGTTGGTCACGTGACGTGTTCGTGGGGAAGATGGAAACGCTGGTCACGTGACGTGTTCGTGGGGAAGATGGAAACGTTGGTCACGTGACGTGTTAGTGGGGAAGATGGAAACGCTGGTCACGTGACGTGTTCGTGGGGAAGATGGAAACGTTGGTCACGTGACGTGTTAGTGGGGAAGATGGAAACGCTGGTCACGTGACGTGTTCGTGGGGAAGATGGAAACGTTGGTCACGTGACGTGTTAGTGGGGAAGATGGAAACGCTGGTCACGTGACGTGTTCGTGGGGAAGATGGAAACGATGATCACGTGACGTGTTAGTGGGGAATATGGAAACGTTGGTCACGTGACGTGTTAGTGGGAAAGAGGGAAACGCTGGTCACGTGACGTGTTCGTGGGGAAGATGGAAACGTTGGTCACGTGACGTGTTAGTGGGGAAGATGGAAACGTTGGTCACGTGACGTGTTAGTGGGGAAGATGGAAACGCTGGTCACGTGACGTGTTAGTGGGGAAGATGGAAACGCTGGTCACGTGACGTGTTCGTGGGGAAGATGGAAACGATGATCACGTGACGTGCTCGTGGGGAATATGGAAACGTTGGTCACGTGACGTGTTCGTGGGGAAGATGGAAACGCTGGTCACGTGACGTGTTCGTGGGGAAGATGGAAACGTTGGTCACGTGACGTGTTAGTGGGGAAGATGGAAACGCTGGTCACGTGACGTGTTAGTGGGGAAGATGGAAACGCTGGTCACGTGACGTGTTGGTGGGGAAGATGGAAACGCTGGTCACGTGACGTGTTCGTGGGGAAGATGGAAACGTTGTTCACGTGACGTGCTCGTGGGGAATATGGAAACGCTGGTCACGTGACGTGTTAGGGGGGAAGATGGAAACGGTGGTCACGTGACGTGTTCGTGGGGAAGATGGAAACGATGATCACGTGACGTGTTAGTGGGGAAGATGGAAACGATGATCACGTGACGTGTTCGTCGGGAAGAGGGAAACGCTGGTCACGTGACGTGTTAGTGGGGAATATGGAAACGTTGGTCACGTGACGTGTTAGTGGGGAATATGGAAACGTTGGTCACGTGACGTGTTAGTGGGGAAGATGGAAACGCTGGTCACGTGACGTGTTCGTGGGGAATATGGAAACGCTGGTCACGTGACGTGCTAGTGGGAAAGAGGGAAACGTTGGTCACGTGACGTATTAGTGGGGAATATGGA
>NW_028223960.1:0-3000 GCF_056783735.1 Eptatretus burgeri
AGCACATTAAAAGGATTAACAACTACTTGATTTTGTCTTTATTTTTCTCTCTTGTGCAAACAAATGTTTTTTCCATTGACTCAGTGTAAAGGCAATTTAAAATTGCACGTCAATTGCATGATAGTTACCTCTGCCACTGAAGGTGAAGGTGGACGGAGGTTGTTTTCACCTCTGTCTGTCTGTCTCTGTGCGCAGGATATCTCAAAAAGTTGTGGATTGGATCGGACGAAACTTAGTGAACAGGTTGGGAGTTTGACGAGGACGAACTGATTAGATTTTGGTGAAGATCCAGATCAGGATCCGACGATTAGAATTTTTTTCAGCGATTCCTCACAATTGAGAGATTGGGCCAAAAAAGATATACAGGAAGTACATACAGCACGATATAACAAAAAATTGTGGATGTAATATGACAAAACTTGGTGGATGAGATGGGAACGTGACAAGAAAGTTATCTTTTAAAAATTTTATTTTTATTCTTTCATTATTTTCAGTTTTTTTCAAAGTGAAATGTGGTAACCCAACTTTCTACCAACTTCCTTTTTCACCCCTTCCTTCTTTCTCTCTGGTTGATTCAATGTTTGTGTGTCTGCAACATGTTTGTTTATTTATTTACGAGCGAATACGACCCGTCGCTTCCCGAATGGGAATATTATAGGAGGTGAGAGAGGAAAAATATGGGGGGGGGAGAGGGGTGAGGACGAAGAGGAGGGAGAGATGGAGAGGGGTGAGAGAAAGAGATGGTGTCGGGAGAGAAGGAGATGGAGATGGTGTCGAGAGGGATGGAGATGGTGTCGAGGGAGAGGGAGATGGAGAGAGAGATGGAGATGGTGTCGAGGGAGAGGGAGATGGAGATGGTGTCGAGAGAGAGAGAGAGAGGGAGGGAGATGGAGACGGTGTAGAGAGAGAGAGAGGGAGATGGTGTCGAGAGAGATGAAGATGGTGTCGAGAGAGAGGGAGGGAGATGGAGATGGTGTCGAGAGAGAGAGAGAGAGAGAGAGATAGAGATGGTGTCGAGAGAGAGAGAGAGGGAGATGGAGATGGTGTCGAGAGAGAGAGAGGGAGATGGAGATGGTGTCGAGAGAGAGAGAGAGGGAGATGGAGATGGTGTCGAGAGAAAGAGAGAGGGAGATGGAGATGGTGTCGAGAGAAAGAGAGAGGGAGATGGAGATGGTGTCGAGAGAGAGAGAGGGAGATGGAGATGGTGTCGAGAGAGAGAGAGGGAGATGGAGATGGTGTCGAGAGAGAGAGAGAGAGAGAGAGAGAGAGAGAGAGAGAGAGAGAGAGAGAGAGAGGGAGATGGAGATGGTGTCGAGAGAGAGAGAGAGAGAGAGGGAGATGGAGATGGTGTCGAGAGAGAGAGAGATGGAGATGGTGTCGAGAGAGAGAGAGAGAGAGGGAGATGGAGATGGTGTCGAGAGAGAGAGAGAGGGAGATGGAGATGGTGTCGAGAGAGAGAGAGAGGGAGATGGAGATGGTGTCGAGAGAGAGAGGGAGATGGAGATGGTGTCGAGAGAGAGAGAGAGATGGAGATGGTGTCGAGAGAGAGAGAGATGGAGATGGTGTCGAGAGAGAGAGATGGAGATGGTGTGGAGAGAGAGAGAGGGAGATGGAGATGGTGTCGAGAGAGAGAGAGAGAGAGAGAGAGAGAGAGATTGTGTCGAGAGAGAGAGAGATGGAGAGGGAGATGGAGATGGTGTCGAGAGAGAGAGAGAGGGAGATGGAGATGGTGTCGAGAGAGAGAGAGAGAGACAGAGACAGAGAGAGAGAGAGAGAGACAGAGAGAGACAGAGAGAGACAGAGAGAGACAGAGAGAGACAGACAGAGACAGAGAGAGACAGAGAGAGACAGACAGAGAGAGACAGAGAGAGACAGAGAGAGACAGAGAGAGACAGAGAGAGAGAGAGAGAGAGAGAGAGAGACAGAGAGAGACAGAGAGAGACAGAGAGAGACAGAGAGAGACGGAGATGGTGTCGAGAGAGAGGGAGACGGAGATGGTGTCGAGAGAGAGGGAGACGGAGATGGTGTCGAGAGAGAGGGAGACGGAGATGGTGTCGAGAGAGAGGGAGACGGAGATGGTGTCGAGAGAGAGGGAGAGAGGGAGATGGAGATGGTGTCGAGAGAGAGGGAGAGAGGGAGATGGAGATGGTGTCGAGATAGAGGGAGAGAGGGAGATGGAGATGGTGTCGAGAGAGAGGGAGAGAGGGAGATGGAGATTGTGTCGAGAGAGAGGGAGAGAGGGAGATGGAGATGGTGTCGAGAGAGAGAGAGAGATAGGGAGATGGAGATGGTGTCGAGAGAGAGAGAGAGAGAGGGAGATGGAGATGGTGTCGAGAGAGAGAGAGAGAGAGGGAGATGGAGATGGTGTCGAGAGAGAGAGAGAGATGGAGATGGTGTCGAGAGAGAGAGAGAGAGGGAGATGGAGATGGTGTCGAGAGAGAGAGAGAGAGAGGGAGATGGAGATGCTGTCGAGAGACAGAGGGAGATGGAGATGGTGTCGAGAGAGAGACAGAGAGGGAGATGGAGATGGTGTCGAGAGAGAGCGAGATGGAGATGGTGTTGAGAGAGAGAGAGAGAGGGAGATGGAGATGGTGTCGAGAGAGAGAGAGAGAGAGGGAGATGGAGATGGTGTCGAGAGAGAGAGAGAGAGGGAGACGGAGATGGTGTCGAGAGAGAGAGAGAGAGAGGGAGATGGAGATGGTGTCGAGAGAGAGAGAGAGAGAGGGAGATGGAGATGGTGTCGAGAGAGAGAGAGGGAGGGAGATGGAGATGGTGTCGAGAGAGAGAGAGAGAGAGGGAGATGGAGATGGTGTCCAGAGACAGAGGGAGATGGAGATGGTGTCCAGAGACAGATGGAGATGGTGTCGAGAGAGAGAGAGAGAGAGAGAGAGATGGAGATGGTGTCGAGAGAGGGAGATGGAGATGGTGTCGAGAGAGGGAGATGGAGATGGTGTCGAGAGAGAGAGAGAGAGAGGGAGATGGAGATGGTGTCGAGAGAGA
>NW_028223961.1:0-3000 GCF_056783735.1 Eptatretus burgeri
AATCCAGATTCCACAGACCTCACGATTTTGTTTTCCTCTACATGATGAAAATGTACCTTATTTGGGCGGCGTGTAATAGACCGCTGCTGACATGCATTACTTCGTTTTCTTTGCATGAGTTGCAATCAAAATATACTTTTGTTTCTTCAAAAGGTAACTACAATAAAAAGGTAACAAAATGATAACTTCCCCTCCCCACATCGCGTCTGACCAGATGCATTTTAAAACGGCTTTAGCATGCATTTTTGTGTATAAACGCAAGTAGGGTAAGAATACTGATTCTGGCTCACTTTTCCCCATGTAAATGAATGGGGGATTTTCAGCGATTCCCTTTTTTTTTCCCTAAAAATAAACCCCCTTTTTATCCCAAGGTATATTTATTTGTCTCCCCTTTTAACTTGGAGGTTGAACCTCATTGAATTGAACACCTGGGGGTTGAACAGCTCACTCATTGAACCTACAAAGATTTGTTCATTCTCAAATTCCTTCAATAGTTTAATTTTCTTTGCACAATAATCCCCATCTAAAATATTGACAAACAAAACATTTGAATCTTTATATTTTTTAAGATACCCCTTTTGTGCCATTACGAAATGATAAACTTCTCTTAATGCTCTCATCTGGCCACCTCCTGAGCCACATACCATTTTGAGATTATAGTAAATTGTTTTTTCATTGTTCAATTGATAACCATCAAAGTTTTCAGTCCATTCAAGGATATTCATTTTTTTCTTTACATCCTCTAACTTACTAGTTTTTAAATTAATTCGCTTATTTGTTTTATTTACCTTTGTTTTAGTTATTTTTTCAATAAGACTTATTTGATATTTTTCACATTCATTATGTTTTCCATTTATATACCAAGACTGAGATTTTCTCCACTCTTTAGTTTGATTAATACTTGGTTTAACCATTTATACATTGTGAAAAAACGCGGCGGTAGCCCTTAAAAAACCCTAACCCATCTTCCCATCGTTAAAACATAATCTATTTTATACACTCTATCATACAATATCCATATGGAACACAATCTATTCCATTATCTAAAATAAATCTCTTATCATCAAAGGCTCCTAATGCCTTTTTATTTACTTCTTCACTATATATATATGTTATGTTTATAACTTCTTATTGCATTCATTTTCCTATATTCTTCTTTCTTATTCATCAAACAATTATAATAATTTCTAAAAGTTATTGATTTCTTTATTACATATTTCTTTATTCCCTTTAACCTCTTATCAATCTGTTCACCATACTTATAAGCATATGCCTTTGCTCTCAATCCAATAAACTCACTCATTACTTTTCCACCCAACTCATCCTTAAACTTACCAATAACCTTTTCATTCTTTTTGGAAAATAACTCACTCTTCTTGCTGAAATTACTTGTATCATATACTCCAATATTTTTCTTCATATCTTCATAAACATCATCAGTTTTTATATCTAGGATAAAACTATCAGTGTCCATATACAACAATGAAACATTTTCACCATACTCTTTCTTTAAGTCATTATACAAATAATCATATATCAATATCTTTGATAAATCAAGAACTGCTGTTCCAATATAAATTGGTTTATCCATTACAATACTTTCCTTTTTCATATGAATTGCAGAAAAGTTCTCTGAAAAAACCTCTTCTCTCTCAAAACTTGGTTTATTTATCAATCTCGAAGCTTCTTTCCAAGATGTTGCGAATCTAATGTTTTGCCTGTTTCTAACATTTTCCATAGTCTTTCCAAATACAGCATTATTCATTAATTTATAAAAGTCCCCTTCAAATTTTACTTTTGTATTTGCTCTCATATCTGTATTGAATTGAATATACTTTTTCACCCAAGGACTTTGTTTAAATTTTAAAACTCTATGAATTTTAGCTACTCTCAATCCTTCTCTCAAAAACTGTTTTAAGCTTCTCTGATGTAAAACATATCCCTCTTTATCATAGAATGTTGTTAATAACTTTTCTGTTGATTTGCCTTTAATATTAAAACTTTTATGATAATCACTGAACCATTCTTTCTTTGGGGTTTCTTTCTCACATGCAAAAGGAAGGTCTTTATGCTTATTATGAAGAACACTCGGGTACCTCAAATCAACTTCAAAATAATAACCTTCTTCTTCGTCATTCAATTCCTCTTGAGAAGAAATAACAATATTCATCAAAGCCTTTTCATAATCCTTTTCTTCCACCCAATCTAATTTACCATAAGGCAGAGATTGAGACATTGCCCATCCATACAAATTATTAGCATCAAAATACATCAAATAATTACTATCTTTTTCACTATCATAATTTGGGAGATATTTATTATTTGCTTTCGCATATCTTTTTGAACATACTTGTGATATTCCACCTCTCTTGGACTTCTCAATCATCAAAAGCATATCAACATCACTGATTAAATCTATATCTTGTTTTGTCATTTTCAACATTGCACTCCAAGCTAAACCAGGAGCTGTGAAATAGTGGGCAGGGTCTAATCCATAACAATTTTTATTATGACAGAGTGTTCTAAAAGCCTCAAACACATCAGCTAACAATAAAACATCTGTTTTTAGATATAAATCATGATATTCTCCAAGGTTCTTTATCTTAAATATTTTCCATATTTCTTGTGCGTGTTTATATTCCTTATCACTTATCTCTTCTTCATAAAGGTTATTATAGAAACTTTCTTTTGAAGGAAGTTGTGTTTCTTTAAATCTCATAAATGAATCCATATAATCATAAGGATAAATTCCCTTACTTGTAAGAATTTTCTCTTTACTTTGAATTTCATTCCTTGTTTGAATTTCCTCTCTCGTAAGAATTCCTTCTTTAATCAGAATTTCATCTTTAATCTGAATTTCCTCCTTAGTTCGAATTTTCTTTATAATTAGAATTTCATCTTCAGTTAGAATTTCTTCATTAATTAGAGTTTCCTCTTTACTTTGAATTCTCTCTTTAATCTGAATTTCCTCTTTAGTGAGAATTTCCTCTTTTGGAAAGA
>NW_028223962.1:0-3000 GCF_056783735.1 Eptatretus burgeri
TTTCACTATATTATTTTTAAAGAAATGTTCAGGCTCGAATTAGAATGTCTGATTATACAAACCACAATCAATGAATTTTACAACTTTGCTATAAAATGAACCTAAACTACATAACTGTGTGTTTTTCTGTTACCCAGGACTAACTGAAAAATGAAAGCCGCAAGATTTCTCACAGGGGGTTCAAGGGATCGAGAAGAAGAAGAGCATGTAGACTGGAATAAATGCTTTATTTGCCAGGACAGTTCAAAAACTAGCAAGTCAACGCCACTTCGAAAGACTACAATCGTTGGTGTGAAAACTGTAGCTGAATGTTGCAAAGAAAGAGAGAAATATAATGACGCTAAATATGTTGACTCATTCTCAAGAATCAGAAAATATTCTGTACCGGAGCACGTCGAAAAGATTCAATGGCACAAATTCTGCTATAGTGACTTTACTCACGCACAAAAATAGACAGACTGAAGTCAAGGATTCAGCCACAATCTGTGACTTACGCAGAAGAGATACCCACAACATCAGGTTCCTCAGAGAAATACCATGTCCCAAAGTCACTAAGATCCGCGCACAGCGCTATGGATTGGTCAAAATGCGCTTTCTGCCAGACTGACATTCCTGGAAAAGCTGGTGTCCTGACAAATGTTGAATTTGATCACACATCATCCAGGATGCTTAGTTTGGCCCAATTTGACCCCACCATGCGTCACAGGTTTGCAGGTGTTTCAGACTTGATGGCAGCTGAAGGTAAATATCACCTCAACTGTTATGTTTCTTTTCGCAGAAAGTATAAAAAGGAGAGTGGAGAGAAAAACCAGTCTCCTGAAAGCATCTGTTTCAGAAATGTGATGAACCAGCTTGAGAAAGAGCTGCAGAAGGGACACGTGTTTACCCTGAAAAACATCTGGGAACACTACAGCATGCTGTTATTGAATGATTTTGGAATTGAGGCTGGAGCCTACAAAAGCTACAATTTCAAGCAGAAAGTGGAGGTTCACTTTGGTAGTGAGAAGGTGACATTTGTGCAGCCATTGGATGTCACAAAACCCCTCATAGTTGCGTCCTCAACTGTGACAAAGTTTGCCATGAGAACCGCCGTGAATGATTTATCTGAAGAAGGTGAAAGTTCTGAAGAAGATGAATTGGCCCAGTGCAGTCTGCCTCATCATGAGAACGAAATCCTTAGCTGGATCTTCAGAGTGGGCATAAAGATTTACAGTGACGTAAAACACTCTCCAGGGCATAGCATTATCGGTGGACTGAACACAGAAAATGCAGAGCGAATTGTATTTGAAACCCTGTACATGCTTGTAAAGCTTCTTTGTGGTGGTAACAGCACTGACAAGATGGACAATGAAGAAGCGGATGAGACAGATACCAAGAACAAAGTTCTGAGCATCTGCCAAGACATTATTCATGTGGCTTCAGGAGGCAAAAAACTGATGTCCTCATTCTCCTTGTTGCCTATCAGCCGCATCTCAGTCCCTTTCTCTGGATGAATGCAGGGACACCCAAAAAGCAACACTACATTCCCATTGACTCCATCAATATCCCAGATTCGCAGAGGGAGTCACTTCTGGCATTTCATGCAGTGACAGGTTCAGACAGCACAAGCCAGTTTGCTGGAATTGCGAAGCGCTCTGCATGGGCTGTCTTTCAAAACAACTCCCACCTGTTGAATAACCTAGGCAAAGAGGAAATTCCTGATGAGAGTGTGATTGCAGATGCTGAGTCATTTGTCTGCAGGCTTTATGACCCTCATGGCCAAGATAACTCAATTCAGCGAGTAAGATGTGATCTGTTTCTCAGTCTGACCAAAGCTATTGAGAATCTGCCTCCAACTCGCGATGCTCTGATTCTACACATCAAGCGAGCGCACTACCAGACTTTTGTGTGGAGAAGAGCCTTGGAATCTGAACCACATCTACCTGCACCTGAGAACTGTGGGTGGGAACAGGTCGTCAAAGATGGCAACGAGACATTTCAGCCGCGACTCATGACTGCACAGCCTATTACTGCTTACTGTGTAGAACTGACGACATGCAAATGCCGTGGGTCATGCTCAACTCGACGGTGCAAATGTACACGGAATGGACTGCCTTGCACGAAAGCATGTGGATGCAAAGCCCTTTGTAGGAACCCGTTCAGTGTACAAGCCGATCAATAGCTCTGAAAATTGTACTTGGGTGTTCTCACAACACTTTTCTCTTCTGCAAAGCAACGTAATTTTGTGTTAGAAAGAATCTGACAGCTGTTGAAATAACCTTTGACTGACTGTAAACCCATCTCCAAATAATAGTGCTAAACATTTTCTTTTTCACATTTGTTGCTCGTATGTGCATTTTCAATTTCGTCTTTAAGTTGTCAATTATGTGAAAAGTTGTGATCCAGTACAAAAATAAAGCACAAAATAGTGTTCCTCGTGTCAGATTACATAGTATTTCACAATCATGACAAATTTCTGGCTAGTACAATTTGCAGTAAGAAAAAGACTAAATCTGATGGTGGCCATTTTGATTACTGTCATGGCGGCCATAATATTCAGATGCAGACTTGGCAACAAGTGGAACTAGACTTGGTCATGCCTAGACTCTTCAAAAACACCAGTTGCACCATTCTAACATGAAATCAGCAGCGAACCTATTTTCTAGGCTAGCTACAGATTTTGGCTTCTAGACTATAATGAGATGATGAAGCCATTTGAAGACCTATGTCATTCTTTAAGTTTCCCCCGAGCTGGGAAGACCACAAAACAAAGGATTGACTTAAACACCTTGGATGAGAAGTTATGTGAGAGGTAAGATACACATTTATTCACAAACTTTTATAAGCAGAGACAACTTGGTGTTAGTTTTACCCTGCTTGTTTTTTATTTCCAGCATTAAAGTTTTATTTATTATGTTGTTAATATTACTAGCAAATACAACGTCGCTTCGCTGACAGTGGTGTGAAGGGGAGGCGGGGTGGAGAAAGAGAGAGGGGGCAGGGGAGACAGAGATGACGGAG
>NW_028223963.1:0-3000 GCF_056783735.1 Eptatretus burgeri
TTGTGACTACCTGTATAACATTGATGTGATAAGACATTGTGACTGCCTGTATAACATTGATGTGATAATACATTGTGACTGCCTGTATAACATTGATGTGATAAGACATTGTGACTGCCTGTATAACATTGATGTGATAATACATTGTGACTACCTGTATAACATTGTGGTGATAAGACATTGTGACTGCCTGTATAACATTGATGTGATAATACATTGTGACTACCTGTATAACATTGTGGTGATAATACATTGTGACTGCCTGTATAACATTGATGTGATAATACATTGTGACTTCCTGTATAACATTGTTGTGATAAAACATTGTGACGACTTGCAGAACATTGATGTGATAAGACATTGTGACTACCTGTAGAACATTGATGTGGTAAGACATTGTGACTACCTGTATAACATTGTTGTGATAAGACATTGTGACTACCTGTATAACATTGTTGTGATAAGACATTGTGACTACTTGTATAACATTGATGTGATAAGACATTGTGACCCCCTGTAAAACATTGTTGTGAGAAGACATTGTGACACCTGCATAACATCATTGTGATAAGACATTGTGAGTACCTGTATAACATTGTTGTGATACGACATTGTCACTACCTGTATAACATTGTTGTTTTAAGACATTGTGACTACCTTCATTGCATTGTTGTGAATAGACATTGTGACTCGCTGTATCACATTATTGTGATCAGAAATTGTGACTACCTGGATAACATTGTCACTACCTGTATAACATTGTTGTGATAAGACATTGTGACAAGCTGTATAACATTGTCACTACCTGTATAACATTGTTGTGACAAGACATTGTCACTACCTGTATAACATTGTTGTGATAAGACATTGTGACAAGCTGTATAACATTGTCACTACCTGTATAACATTGTTGTGATAAGACATTGTGACAAGCTGTATAACATTGTCACTACCTGTATAACATTGTTGTGATAAGACATTGTGACCACCTGTATAACATTGTCACTACCTGTATAACATTGTTGTGATAAGACATTGTGACAAGCTGTATAACATTGTCACTACCTGTATAACATTGTTGTGACAAGACATTGTGACTACCTGAATAACATTGTTGTGATAAGACATTGTGACTACCTGTATAACATTGTTGTGATAAGACATTGTGACGAGCTATATAACATTGTTGTGATAAGACATTGTGACTACCTGTTTAACATTGAGGTGATAAGACATTGTGACGACATGAATAACATTGTTGTGATAAGACATTGTGACTACCTGTATAACATTGTTGTAAAAAGACATTGTGACGAGCTGTATAACATTGTTGCGATAAGACATTGTGACGAGCTATATAACATTATTGTGATAAGACATTGTGACTACCTGCATAACATTGTTGTGATAAGACATTGTGACTACCTGCATAACATTGTTGTGATAAGACATTGTGACTGCCTGTATAACATTGATGTGAGAATACATTGTGACTGCCTGTATAACATTGATGTGATAATACATTGTGACTACCTGTATAACATTGTTGTGATAAAACATTGTGACGACCTGCAGAACATTGATGTGATAAGACATTGTGACTACCTGTATAACATTGATGTGGTAAGACATTGTGACTTCCTGTATAACATTGTTGTGATATGACATTGTGAGTACCTGTATAACATTGTTGTGATAAGACATTGTGACTACCTGTAAAACATTGTAGTGATCAGACATTGTGACTACCTGTATAACATTGATGTGATCAGACATTGTGACTAGCTGTATAACATTGTTGTGATAAGACATTGTGACTACCTGTAAAACATTGTAGTGATCAGACATTGTGACTACCTGTAAAACATTGTAGTGATCAGACATTGTGACTACCTGTATAACATTGATGTGAAAAGACATTGTGACTACCTGTATAATATTGTTGTGATCAGACATTGTGACTACCTGTATAACATTGTTGTGATAAGACATTGCGACGACCTGTAGAACATTGTTGTGATAAGACATTGTGACTACCTGTATAATATTGATGAGAAAAGACATTGTAATGACCTGAATAACATTGAGTTGATAAGACATTGTGACTGCCTGTATAACATTGTGACAACCTTTATAACATTGTGGTGATAAGACATTGTGACTACCTGTATAACCTAAATTTGATAAGACATTATGACTCCCATTATAACATTGTTGTGATAAGAAATTGTGACTACCTGTAGAACATTATTGTAAAAAGACATTGTGACTACAAGTATAACATTGATGTGACAAGACATTGCGACTTCCTGCATAACATTGTTATGATAAGACATTGTGACTACCTGTATAACATTGTTGTGATAAGACATTGTGACGAGCGATATAACATTGTTGTGATAAGACATTGTGACTACCTGCATAACATTGTTGTGAAAAGACATTGTGACGACATGAATAACATTGTTGTGATAAGACATTGTGACTACCTGCATAACATTGTTATGATAAGACATTGTGACTACCTGTATAACATTGTTGTGAAAAGACATTGTGACGAGCTGTATAACATTGTTGTGATAAGACATTGTGACGAGCTATATAACATTATTGTGATAAGACATTGTGACTACCTGTATAACATTGTTGTGATAAGACATTGTGACTACCTGCATAACATTGTTGTGATAAGACATTGTGACTGCCTGTATAACATTGATGTGATAATACATTGTGACTGCCTGTATAGCATTGATGTGATAATACATTGTGACTACCTGTATAACATTGTTGTGAAAAGACATTGTGACGAGCTGTATAACATTGATGTGAAAAGACATTGTGACTACCTGTATAACATTGTTGTGATAAGACATTGTGACTAGCTGTATAACATTGCTGTGATAAGAGATTGTCACTACCAGTATAACATTGATGTGACAAGACATTGCGACTTCCTGCATAACATTGTTGTGATGAGACATTGTGACGAGTGATATA
>NW_028223964.1:0-3000 GCF_056783735.1 Eptatretus burgeri
CGGCTAATGGCGCCCCGGGCCCCCGCACCAAGCAGGCGCACCCGTGCCCACTACTCTATCCCGGCCCCCCATGGGCCCATGGCCTACCGCGGCCGACTAGCCTGGTGCCCGGGGTACCCACTCAGCGATACTCACCTTTCGCAGCCACGCTCCCAAGCCTGTCAACAGGGCTCCTGCACCCCTCCAAATGGGTCTCGAGCCTACTTCCTCACCAACAACAAAACGACTTCCATTTTTCAATTTGACTAACCCAGCTAACTCACTTTACTCTGACCCCAGGGTCCCTTGGGCGGGAGTCACTCCTCCCCCCAATCACTCATCGCACCATGCATTCCCCATTCACTCCACACACACAGACCCGCTGGCCTCACTCACTCAACATGTACTCACCTCCCAACTCTTCAACACCCACACCGCTGAACTCTGCCATCCTTCTAACTACATCCCCTAACTAACTCGTGCTCCCACGTCGTCCCTTAAACTACAGCACGTTCCATTTAACCAACGTAGCTAAGCTACGTCCCCTCTACACATTCACAAGTCTGTCCATGTCCTCAAATAATTCCATTAATCAATTTCCCAGGGAGGGATTTCCTCCCTTCCTACTGGGCTCGTGAACTCGTTGCAAGGCTCTGAGAGCCCTGCGCCTCTGCGGGAGCGGCTGTTCCAGCACCGACTCCTCCGGCAAGACATATCCATGAGGGTGTAAGGTCGCCCTTGTAAGGCCTCAGGCGGTCCGCGTGGACGATCCGAGGGAGGGCTCGTGGTCCCATTTTAATTTTTAGGACCACGTCACTGACTTGCGCCAGGACGACCCCCGGGCCCTGCCAAGGTGAGGTGAGCTTCGGGCATCTGCCCTTCCTTCGCCGGGGGTTAAAGAACCAAATCTTTGCCCCCGGTGGGTATTTGCTCACCTGGCTCCGGTGGTCGTACCTGCGCTTCATTTTTATGCCCGCCTGTTGGAGCTGGTGTCGTGCGAAGGCGTGAACCTTCTCCAAGCCTTCCTCCAACCGACGGACATAGCCCTCCCCCGGGGGCCTATCAAGCCGCTCAGGCGTCGGACCGCACAATAAATCGACGGGGCTTCTCAGCTCCGTCCATACATCAACAGCGCCGGACTACATGCGGTAGACCCGTGCTGGGACGCGCGATAGGCCATCAGGAGGTACAGAAGGTGTTCGTCCCAGTCCTCCTGGTTAGTGGCGGTGAAGAGGGCCAACTGTTGGACCAGGGTCCTGTTGAACCTCTCCACCATGCCATCAGACTGTGGTCTCAGGGGCGTTGTCCGTGTTTTTCGAATTTCCAGGAGCCTGCACACCTCTTTTAGTAATTCACTCTCAAAATTTCGTCCCTGGTCCGTGTGCAGCTCCTGCGGAATCCCATACCGGCATGTAAATCCTTCTACGAAGGCCTTGGCCACAACCCCTGCTTCCTGGCTGGGAAGGGCAAAGGCTTCTGGCCATTTGGTGAAATAGTCCATAATTACGAGGACGTACTTATTACCCTGGCGAGTGGGGGCAGTGGTCCCAAAATGTCCATGGCCACTCGCTCAAGGGGAGCCCCAACCTGATGTAGTTGGAGTGGGGCCCTCATCCTCTGTGGCGGTCCCTTTTTTGCAGTACAGGCGTCGCATGCTCGACACCAGTCCTGTACATCGCGCCCCATGTTAACCCAATAGAAACGCCGGCGGGCCCGAGATTTTGTTTTGGTCCTGCCCAAATGGCCGCCGGCGCGGGTACCGTGCACCTGTTTCAAAATTTGGGTCTTAAACCCATCAGGGACTATCACCAGCCAAGAAGTTTGTTCAAAAGGAATCTCCACCCACTTGCGATATAAGATGTTGTCCCTCATTTCTAGGGTCCTCCACTGAGCCCAGTATGCCTTTGTTCGCGCCCCGAATGGGGCAATTTCCTCCCCACTGGGCCTCCTGTTTTCCTGGACCCATTTGTATACTGGCCCTAGCATGGGGTCTTCCCGCTGGGCCGTGCTCCATGCCAATCCACCAAATTCCTCTCCCGCGGTTAGTGGCAACGTTGGGCCTACCACCCGGGCCGCACGGACTGGGAGTTTCGGGGAGGCGTCTGCCAATTGGTCCCTCTCCTCATGTCTCGTACAATATTTGCAGTTTTCCCTCAGACAGGGGCGTCGAGAGAGCGCATCGGCATTCCCATGAGCCTTACCGGCTCTATGGACCACACTGAAATCGTACTGCTGCAATTTTTCCAACCACCTTGCAATTTGGCCTTCCGGTTCCTTGAACCGTAAGAGCCATTGCAAGGAGGAATGGTCAGTTCGAACCAAAAATTTCCTCCCGTACAAGTACGGGTGGAAATGGCCCACGGCAGACAGCATAGCCAATAGTTCCTTGCGAGTTACGCAATACTTTCGTTCGGGCCTACTCATGGCCCGACTGTAATACGCGATCACTCTTTCCACGCCCCCCTGTGTCTGGGACAAGACTGCTCCCAATCCTTCCTGGCTTGCATCCGTGTCCAGGGTATACATCCCGTCATCGGTGGGGTACGCTAAAACAGGTGCGGATGTCAAACACCCCTTTAATTTGAGGAAGGCCTCCTGGCACTCCTCCGTCCAATTAAATCTCAACCCCTTCTCCGTCAACCGGTGAAGGGGCCTGGCTATCTCCGCAAAGTTTGCCACGAAGCGCCGGTAGTAGGAGCAAAGTCCCAAAAAGCCCCGTACCTGTTTGACAGTTGTAGGTACGGGCCACTCCTCTACCGCTGTAATTTTTCCGGGGTCGGTCTTCACCCCCTCGCGGCCTATCACGTGTCCGAGATAGGCCACCTCTGTCGCGAACAAAGTGCATTTCTCTGGGCTCAATTTCAGCCCTGCCTGCCTGAGGTGCCCAAACACCTGGTCCAAATTGGCTATCTCCTGGGTGAATGTTTTAGCGTGTACCAGGACGTCATCCAGATACACCAGGCATGACTGCCACGGCATGCCGCCTAGTACACGCTCTATCAGTCTCTCAAAGGTGGCGGG
>NW_028223966.1:0-3000 GCF_056783735.1 Eptatretus burgeri
GTATGATAGCGTACTTTAGCGTTGTACTCACGTATACCAAACTTACTCATACCGTATTTGACGTGCCCCAACGTTTTAGACACATTTTTCTTAGGTCGGCATACGCTGGCAAGATCGCCAAGGTGTGACCGCGATGTTGACACTTCCATTTCTACGGCAGTTATGATTCGAATCGTTGTGCGTCAGCCTTTTAATAGGCTACGTCACGACATCGTCGGCGATGCGTGCAACGCGCTATGCCGAAGTTAGACTATCGTTGGGCATCGGTTGTGTAGGCCGACAACAGGTCAGCATTCGTTGGTATAAGTTATCTATAACACAACGAAACGTTCTGTGTCCATGACTAATATGTTATGCATACGACCAACTCGTTATGAATATGTCCGAATCTTAAAAAAAAAACATCAAAAGTTCAACGTCAGCCAGCGTTTTACATACATTTTAATAAGTTGCCATCGCTGGCTAAAACGTCAAGGTGTGACCGGGCCTTTAGCGTCGGCTATTTAAGTCGTCTGTGTGAGTGGGTTTGTTTAGGTAGTTACTCAGCCCTCAGGTTATTTATTTTGGGGACACGAATACCATGAATGTCGCACTCAGGGATCCGTAGGTAAAATGTACTAGGGGAAAACTACACATGATGGCACACGAAAATTTGACGACTCGGGACGAGTCTGTAAAAAGGGGAGGGGGTAGTGTTGTGGTTGACGAAATTCGCAAACCACCATTCAGGTCCCGTAGGTGAGATATCTCTGTAAGTATATGTGTAGTTAGCCCAAACCTGTTGTTTAGAGGGAATAAATGTTATTCATTCGGGCTGCGACCCTTTTAGATAGCCGTTTTTCTTTTACTATCTTTATTTTGGACCAGCCGCCATTACTACCACCACAACCACCACCAACCACGTCTCAACAGCCATCACACAACAACCACCAACCGCAACTCCGCTTCACAACAGCAACGCCAACAGCCACGACCTTTACCGTCACATCTCGCTCTCGCAACCATCGCATCACCGCCATTCCCGCGCCGCTTGTGGGCACCGATCCTGGACTCGTACAGGGCGCGCACCGAGCAGCGGGTGCAAAAACACCAGCCTTTCCGAGAAATCGGATCAAGAATGATTCACGCCCACTTCTGTTCCGTCCTATCAGCGAGCGTGGGGCGATTTGGCCCCGCCTCCAGGCGCGTCGGAGTATAATCGCTATATGCAGATTCGTGGATCAAGAATGATTCACGCCCACTTTTCCTCTGTCCAATGGGGAGCGTGGCTCCGCCCCCGAGCCATTCCTGATCCAAAAATCTGCATATGGTTTCTCCTGTCGCACTATAAAGCGCCGAGCGCGGAGCAAAAAGAGTAAGAAAAAGTTTCTGAATCGCAGTTGGAGGCAGTTGGGAAGAGTTGAAGAGTTGAGAAGAGGAAAGAGTTGGAGAGTTGTGGCGGCGGCGAAAGCAGTCGAGAGAGTGTCTGTCGGGGTCCGGAGAGGCTGGAGAAGCCAAGAATCTTTGTGGAGGTCTGCGCTCGTGTCAGAGTCGGGGAGCTGCGGAGAGGGGAGGCCGGTAACGCGATCGAGGTCGCAGTGGAGTCGCTCGTCGCGGGACCCAAGCCATCCAGATATCCTCTTTCCCCCGAGCATCAACAACCCCTCCCTGTTTCCCCCCGCGCTGAGATAGTGTGAGAAGGGGGCCCCGTTCCCACCCCATTCCAGGCAGTGCCAGCGAGGCCCGCGGAGTCGGGGCGCCACCGCCATTTTGCGGCTCATCACCAGACGGGTAGGCTCGACGCGGTCTCGGCCCCAGGCCTGTCTGCCCCCTTGTCGATGAGGGTGGCCCCTTTTTCTTTTGCTTTGGAGTATATGTGTTGTCGGCGCCGTCTGTGAAGTAAAACTGTATAAGTGTTGCCGTGTGCTCGGTAGTCGGTAGTAGATCTGCATTGTGTTTCTTTTGTTGCATTTGCTTTTTGTGCAGAATTGTCGTGTTACTTTTACATTTGCTTTTGGTGCATAATTGTTGAAATTGTATATGTGTGCTTTCCGTTTGCCGCGGAATAAATGTGCTTTATGTTGAACTGTTTTTCCCGTTTCGCTTCGTCTTTTCTTTTATTGAATCTCCATCTTACTTCACGTAAAGGGTTGGTCGTGGGCTAAATACGCCCAATAATTAATCAAACCGTCGAGGTTGACGATAACACCGCTCGGTTATCCCGATAGTACGGAACGGGTCGCTTAAAGTGGCCCGTGTCCGAAGTCGACCTGCGGCGAGGTGCGATCGCCCGGTCTACCCTCGTGTGGGTACTTAGGTAGGTCGAATTTGGCGAACAATCCTATCCCACGCGGGGGGCCGATTGGCACGATCGTGGTGAGGCCGAAAGGCCCACCCGTGACTAGTTCCCGGCGTTAGTCCAAGAGGGTCACGACGGGATTGTCCGTCCGGTGGGCGACGTGCCGCGATTCGAGTTACGTGGCCGCCCGCACGCCGGCGGGCGCGAATCCGCAACTATATATATATATATATATATATATATATATATATATATATATATATATATATATATATATATATATATATATATATATATATATATGTATATATATGTAAAGGTGCCCGTCTTCGACGGGCGTCACTGGCAATATATGGTAAAAGACAGATAGCATGAATGTATTTTAAACAATATATTCTATCATTTTTATCCATTGATTATCATTCAGGTTTTCCCCTTCGACTGTCCCGCAGTAGCTCCACTTCGATGACATTACCACATAGTTTAGTGACTACACAACGTGTACCATTCGTGAGTTCCGGAGGATCCACAGAGCGCATTAAAATTACAGGGCACCCTACTTTAAAGTGATGCAAAAGGCCGGATCAGTTTCGTCTACATATTCATATCTTGTAGATTTTAGCTGGCCGGATCAGTTTCGTCTACATATTCTTATGTTGTAGAATTTAGCTGATTCTGAAACTGTTAACAGCATGTCGATCGGATGGTTCTGTGATTTTCTA